>NC_064282.1:102587617-102606744 GCF_019186545.1 Solanum stenotomum
GAAAAATAAAAATTTGAAATTGAAAGTATTTTTAGACAACAAACCTTAAATGTTTTTGGGGGTTGGGTGAGGGTGGGGTAAAACAATAAAAAAATTAAAGTTGATTTTTTTTTAAAAAAATAAGCTTTAAATTTATTTTTTCAACAAAAAAATTGTAATTTGAAGTGGAGGAAAGTTTTGGAAAATGTTTTCCTTAATTTTTGAAGCTAAGGGAAGTCATTTTCCTTAAATTTGAGGAAAATGAGTTGATTTGGAAAGCATTTTTCAAAACATTTTACCCAACCAAACATGAGAAAATTAGAAAACATTTTTCGGAAAATGTTTTCCTTCATACCAAACACACCCTTAGTATCGTATTTTAGTTATGCTTTTCATTATTTGTATTTTTGAGATCGAATTTTAGTTGCAAAATTCTTGTTTATTGATTTAAAAACTTGTTTATGCACCTTTATGCTATTTATGAATTACCTTTTTCCGTTTTGTAAATACTTAAATTTATTAATTGAAATACTGAAGTATTTAATGTCTTGTGATAAAAAAAATAATACCCCTACCCTAGCCAAAACTTCCTCACTAAACGGAGATGTACGTAGCCTCTCGACTACGGGTTCATCTGAAATGATAATTTTCTATATAGGTACATATATATGTAAAAACCTAGAAATAAGGCATAAGAAGTAAAATGTAAGTTACATATTTAAGAGCTTAAATTCGAAACTTTTGATTAAGGGTGGGTAAATCCCAAACCATTCCATGCTTTAAAGTTAAAACACTGAAAAAAAGACTTATTTTTTCCAATGTTTAGTATTCACATTGGAGCTCAACCATATTTGAATCACGCGTTGTAGGGCCCATTCTTAGGGCTGACTCCCAACAATTTTGTTTTCAAACCAAGAGCTTGAACCCAAAATTCCTCGTTAAGGAAAAAAGAACTTCAACTATCCCACCACGACTCATGTTTTGTTGGCTTAACTGTTTTGAAAAATATTTTCCAAATCAACTTATTTTCCTCAAATTTAAGAAAAATGATTTTCCTTCAAAAATTAAAGAAAACATTTTTTAAAACTCTACTTCATTCTTAAATTACAATATTTTTTTCTTACTCTACACCCGTACCCGACCCTCCCAATATTTTTTTAGCCCTATTCCAAAACCAGCTCCAGGCCCCCTACCCCCAAATCAGCCCCACCCCCAACAAACAAAAATATAAAAATTTTAACCTAATTTATTAAAGTATTTCAATTTTTTTAAATTTCATTGTTCACGCCATCCCTACCCCAGCCACCCCCATCATTTTAAAAAAAATATATTTTAAAATTTCATTTTTTACTCCACCTTTACCCTCCCCCGTCCCCCCAAATCAATTTGTTTTAAAAAAAAATATTTTTGAAAAATATTTCAGGGTAGGAAGTCTGGGTCAGATTCTCGGTAAGATTTTACACTACTAAAAAACAGCTAAAAATCGACGGAAGTAAAAGTGACGGACGGCGTCGCTCCAAAAAACGACGCCATTAGCCACACTGTCCGTCGCTTTTTAATAAAAATATATATTTTTTAATTTTTTTGAAAAAATCGACGGACGGCATCGCTTAGTCCGTCACTTATTTTCGCGGATTTTTGTGCCAAATATATATATAATGAATAATTAATTATTTTATATAGATAGCGACGCAGTCCGTCGCTTTCTATTAAAAATAATTATTTATTAATTTTAAAAAAGCCATACCATCCGTCGCTTTTTATTAATTTAAATTCTTTAATTATTTTTTTAAAATAAGCAACGGAATGCATCTTTATGTCCGTCGCTTTTTGGTCAAAATTTTTGGTCAAATATTTTAAGAAAGCGACGGACGGTGTCTTTTAGTCCGCCGCTTTTTGGTCAAAATGTTGGTCAAACATTTTAAAAAAAAGCGACGGACATAAAGACGTTGTCCGTCGCTTTCTTTAAAATATCTGCTAGTGCAGACGAGATTTTTCCCATTTCTCCATCTCTCTTCTATCTCTCTTCTCTCCGTCCCTCTTCCTCTCTCTCGACGAAGTGAAGCTGGCGCCCCTGCCCACACCGCCGGTGCCCACCCCGACCCACTACCCTTCTCCTTTAATTAAAGGTTAGGGTTTATAGTTCCATTTTTAATTTCTTTCAATTTGAGTATTGAATTTGTTAATTAGTTCATTAAAATGTTTTTTTATTGATTGTTAGTTTAATTCATTGTTAGTTAATTATTAAGTGAATGATTTAGGGTTTTTGATTTTGTTAATTAGTATTGACTTTGTTTTTTATTGAATATTGTTTTAAGTTTAATTGATTGTTAGTTTGAATTAGGGATTATTTGATTGTTAGTTTGTGTTTCTTGATTGTGAATTGAAAATTTTAATGTTAGGGTTAGTTTGAATTAGGGTATCTTAGGGTTTGATTGAATTTTGGTATTTCTTGAGTTAATTAGTTTGATTTTGAAATTGTAAGATTAGTTTGAATTATTATTGAGATTTTAGGACTAATAGTTTGAATTTGGGATTAGGAATAGGTAGCTAGTTTGAATTTAGGATTTTAGCACTAGTTAGATTTTGGGATTTTAGGACTAGTTTGAATTTGTGATTTTAAGAGTAGTTTGATTTTTGAATTTAGGACTAGTTTGAATTATTATTGAGATTTTAGGACTACTAATAGTTTGAATTTGGGATTCTAGCACTTAATTTTTATTTATATTAGAACTTGAAATTAGAATTTGAACTTGAACTTGAAACTAATTAATTAGCTTGAATATATAACTAATTAAGTTTAGAAATTAGATATGAACTTATAGTGAAAACTTGAACTTCTTAAAACTTGAATATATATAAAACTACTATTCTTGGATTTGAATTTTATTAAACTAATTTTAGAACTTTTGTTAGGCAACTGAGGAAGCTCAACATCTAAAAAAGTTGATACAAGACTATATTGAACTTGAAATTAGAACTTGAACTGATTGAACTTAGAACTTGAAGGTTATATATAACTAATTGAATTTGTGATTTTAAGACTAGTTTGAATTTGAAATTATAACTTGAATTTACTATAAATTGAACTTAATTAGGAAAATGAACTTGAAATGTTGTTGACTTTAATTTATTAGAACTTAATTTTTATTCTTATTAGAACTTGGATTTTATTTGAACTTAATTAGAATTTTGTAGTACTTGAAAATCTTATTGACCTTAATTAATTTGAACTTAATATAAATTAATTACAACTATATTAAACTTAATTAATTTATAATAACTTGAAGACTTAATTAGGAATTAATATAAACTTAATTTTGATCAACTAATTAACTAGAACTTGAACTTAATTTGAACTTAATTAATTAGTATTGATTAATTAATTAATTAAGCTTGAACTTTGTAGATCTTGAACTAATTGAACTTAATTAGACCAAACAAAGCATATTTTGAAGTTGAACTTAGACTTGAACTTGAAATTAGAACTTGAACTTATAATTTGAACTTGAACTTAGAACTTGAACTTGCAATTAGAATTTGAACTTGAACTTGAAATTAGAACTTGAACTTAGAATTTGAAGTTGAACTTAGACTTGAACTTGAAATTGGAACTTGAACTTGGAACTAATTAGCTTGAATATATAACTAATTAAGTTTAGAAATTAGATATATATGAACTTGAATTGAAAACTTGAAGTTATTAAAACTTGAATATATATATATAACTAATATTCTTGAATTTGAACTTTATATTTAACTAATTTTAGAACTTTTTATGCTAGGCAACTGAGGAAACTCAACATCTAAAAAAATTGATACAAGACTATATTGCCTCTTTCATTAAAGTAGGAGATAAGGTTGGTGCTTCTAAATTTCTAAAGTTCAAGTACAATTGTTTTCAATAATGTGTTTGTGTCCATCGATGATCTAGTATTGATACTTAGCTTTAATTTTGTGATAATTTTTTGTGTCCATTGAGTGTTTGTTAAGCATAAATACCAACACTAGTTGATCCTATTGATGTCAAAATTGCTTTTCTTGCAAGATCGATTTGTGTCCATCTAGTGTTGATATTAAGCTTAATTTAGGAATAATGTGTTTGTTTAGCATAAGTACCAACACTAGTTGATCCTATTGATGACAAAATTGATTTTCTTGCAAGATCTATTTGTGTCCATCTAGTGTTGACACTTAGCTTTAAATTTAGAAATAATATATTTGTTAAGCGTAAGTACCAACACTAGTTGATCCTATTGATGACAAAATTGATTTTCTTGCAAGATCAATTTGTGTCCATCTAGTGTTGACACTTAGCTTTAAAAAGTTGTTAAGTTAAAGTTAAAAAGTTGTTAAAGTTGTTTAAATAAGTTAAAATAAATAATGTGGTTTAGTTGGGTGATTTAGTCGTTGTATTAAGTCAAAACTAAACTAGTTAAAGTTGTTTAAATAAGTTAAAATAAATAATGTGATTTAGTAGGTGGATTTAGTTGTTGGAGTTAAGTCAATACTAAACTAGTTAAAGTTATAAAGTTGTTAAGTTGTTTAAATAAGTTAAATTAAATAATGTGATTTTGTTAATGGATTTAGTTCTTGGAATTAAGTCAAAACTAAACTAGTTAAAGTTAAAAAGTTGTTAAGTTGTTTAAATAAGTTAAAATAAATAATGTGGTTTAGTTGTTGTATTAAGTCAAAACTAAACTAGTTAAAGTTGTTATGTTGTTTAAATAAGTTAAAATAAATAATGTGATTTAGTAGGTGGTTTTAGTTGTTGGAATTAAGTCAATACTAAACTAGTTTTAGGACTACTACTAGTTTGAATTTGGGATTTTAAGTAATTATTATAAATTATATTAACTATGAATTAATATGTAGTAAAATTATTATTAATTTTATTTATAATATAATTGAATATCTATATTTTTGTAGATGAATCATCGTTTGTGGATGTATAATATGCATTATGAAACTGGTGCTAGTTTGAAACTTGAGTTTATTGACGGTGTTAGAATTTTTATTAAACATACAATGACACTTGACATTTTCAAGAATAATGGATTGGTTATGTGTCCTTGTAGTGCATGTAAGTGCTTAAATTTTTTTAAACCAGATAAAGTTATGGTTCATTTGTACCATAATGGGTTTTAGCCTAGATATTTTGTATGGATTGATCATGGAGAAAGTGATGGATTGGATGGTATGTTTTATAATTCGATGTCTGTGGATGTATATAATATGGTTGCACCACATGGACAAATTAGGGTTGAACATGATAGGGTTCATGAAATGATCAATGATGTTTTCGGGGTTCAAGGTGGGATGGAACCAGAACAATATTTTGATGAAGCTCCTAAATGAAGAAGCAAGATGCTTATATGATCAATTAGAAGAGTCTAGTCGTCCACTATGTGAAGGGAGTCCACATTTTGCCTTGTCAGTTGCGGTTAGATTAATGAATATTAAATCAGATTGGAATGTTCCTAATGCGGCTATGGACTCAATGGTTGATCTTTTGGGTGAACTAGTTAATCCAGAGTTTAACATACCAAAGAACTTCTATCAGGCAAAGCGTTTGGTGTCTAAGTTAGGATTGACGTATGATAGAATTCATTGTTGTGTTAATGGTTGCGTGTTGTTTTACAAGATTGATAGTGAATTAGAAAATTGTAAGTTTTGTGGACATGCTCATTATAAGAGGACTCTGGCTGAAAATATGGTCTCAGTTCAGGAGATGCATTATCTACTTCTCATTCCTAGGTTAAAGAGGTTGTATGCATCGATGAGGTCTGCCCCACATATGAGATGTCATCGTGAATATAGAAGGCGGGGTGTCTTGTCTCATCCATCTGATGGTGAAGCATGGAAGCATTTTGATAATGTATATCTTGATTTTGCTAGTGAACCAAGAAATGTTAGATTGGGGTTGTGTTCAGATGGCTTCACACCATTCTCTAATAATGTTTCGCCTTATTCATGCTAGACAGTATTTCTTACTCTGTATAATCTTTCTCCTGAAATGTGCATGACCAGTCCCTTCATCTTTCTAAGTTGTGTTATTCCAGGTCCCCGTAATCCAAAAAGTTTGATTGATGTCTATCTACAACCATTGATAGATGAGCTCAAACAATTGTGGTTTGAAGGCATTTTGACTTATGATATATCAACTAAGCAGAATTTCGTTATGCGTGCTTTTTTAATGTGGACTATTAATGATTTTCCTGCATACGAGATGTTGTCTGGTTGGATGACAGCTGGAGTAGCATGTCCGTATTGCATGGAAAATAGTAAGGCATTCACTTTAAAGCATGGCAGAAAAAATACATAGTTTGATTGTCATTGCCAGTTCTTGCCAATGGACCATGAGTTTAGAAAGATGAAAAATGCATTTAGGAAAAATAAGGTTGAAAGTGACCCCCCACCTCCATTACTCACAGCGCATCAAATTTGGAAGAGAGTTTCTCAATTACCTAAAGTTACAGAAGCTTCACCTTCTAGACTTCCTGGATATGGTGTTGAACATAATTGAACCAAACAAAGCATATTTTGAAAATTGTCGTATTGGAAGGACAATCTGCTACAACATAATCTTGATGTGATGCACATTGAAAAAAATTACTTTGACAATTTGTTTAACACAGTGATAGATGTTAAGGGTAAGACAAAAGACAATTCAAAAGCTAGAATGGACATAAAGGAATATTGTAAGAGAAAAGAGTTATGGCTGCAGGAATTACAGAATGGTAAAATAGTTAAGTCCAAGCCATCTTTTCATTCACATTAGATGAGAAACGTGAAATTATTGAGTGGGTTAAAAATTTGAGGATGCCGGAGGGCTATGCTTCGAATTTAGGAACGCGGACAGATATGAATGAAGGAAAATTGATAGGTATGAAAAGTCATGATTGTCATGTGTTCATGGAAACTTTAATTCCTATCGCTTTTAGCCATCTACCCGAAAGGATAGGGAAATCAATCACAAAGATAAGTCTTTTTTTTTAAAGATTTGTGTTCTGGAAAGTTGTTGAAGAGTAGTTTAGACAGGATGGAGGAAAATATTCTTATTACTACTACTAAGTTGGAGAAGATATTTCCATGTGATTTCTTTTATGTGATGGAACATCTTCCAATTCACCTTGTACAAGAGGCCCGCCTTGGAGGTCCGGTTCAAACAAGATGGATGTATCCATTTGAGAGGTATCCATTTGAAATATTCACTACGTTATATATATTCGCCAAGTCTTTTATATATTAACATATATACATGCAAAAAATTGACAGTTCGAAGCAAACGATTAAGCAAAGGGGAAGGATTGAAGGATCATTAGTTCAAGGTCATATTGGGAGAGAAACTGGTGATTTTTATTCTTATTACTTTGGTGATGATGTGTCATGTAGGAGAAACAGGCCCAATCGCGATGATGAAGGCGATATTGATCCTTTATTTTCATCGATATCAATTTTTAATCAAAATGATCGAGGATCTAAAAAGCGAGGCTTCATTGATATGGAAATGCAATATGTTGTGATACATATTTTGCTTAATTGTCCAGAGATTCAACCATATGTCAATTACGTGTTAAAAATATGTTATTAAATTACATACTAATAATTGATCATTAACTAACAAAATACTTGAATGTAAAATGATCAGCTTGTTTGTAAGCACATGGGGTAATGAAGCCATCTATACAGAATTTTCCAAATGGCTGAGGAACTATGTAAGTGTGCAATCACTAAGTATTTAATAATATATTCATGTTATACTAAATTATATTACTTGAAATAACAATCACGTAAGTTTACGATGAATACTCAAGTGTCCAACATTTGCAATTAGTGAAAGAAGTAGCACTTGGACCTGAATCTCAAGTACTGACAATGAATAAATATTGTGTCAATGGTTTTAAGTTTCAAACTGAAGAAGTTTCTAGGAACAAGAAAACAAATAATAGCGGTGTTTACATACAAGGTGATGTTGATGGTACTGATCAAACTATTGAATATTATGGTGTCATTCAAGAGATTATTGAAGTGAGGTATTCAGGTTGGCCTAAGAAGAAGATTGTATTGTTTCGGTGTGAGTGGTTTGACCCATCACATAGAGGCACAAAGGTGGACCATCAACATAATATAATTGAAGTAAAACACACCAGAAAATACATAAGTTATGATCCTTTTATTATTGCACAAAATGCTAAACAAGTGTATTACGCTTCATATCCATTGCATAGAGATAAAGTTGATTGGAGGGTTGTTATAAAAAGTAAGCATGTGGGAAGAATCGAAATTGACAATGTCTTAGATGTGATGTATCAAAATGATGTTGTAATTGTTCAATAACGAGTTGATGTTGAATTGGAAACCACACTACAACATCCTTAACACATATTAGAAGAAGTCTCTGATGATGAGATACTGAATGCTGAGGAAGAAATATCCGAGAATGAGGAAAATGAATCATTTGATGATGAAAAATGGGACGATAATGAAAATGAAACACTTGAGGAAGAAGAATGGGAGAATGATGGAATTGAAACAAACGATGAGGAATAATGTAGGATGAAAGCTAGCTAGTATATATATGTAAGTGTATTTTTCTAATTTTATTGAATTTATGATTTTTATATATATTATACATGTAAATTTGCATACAAATGTCATCAGGCAGTGACAGTGATAAACATCGCGAGCATCTTGGAGTTAGCCAGACTAAACAGGCTAAACAAAAAAAGTCTAGGAGACCCATAGATCCTGAGGATATTGCAGGATCTATTTCTTTTGCACCAGAGCGCATCAGCCATGATACTCATATACTTGCTATTCCGTTTGGTACGGCGGATCCTCAGCAATATTATCCTAATTACAGTTGACCAGTAGGTGTTTCCTCCACTTCACAGGCAGTGCCTTCAGTACGCTACGAGGACCTACCTTTACATGCTATTCGTCGAGGACGACCCTTAACGGCAGGTACTCCATCTCCCACAGGTGCATCTCCTCAGTTATCTACCATGAGGATTAGAAATTCTAGTAGCGATCAGTCAGATGCTATGGCCGATACGTCTCCATTGACTCAGCGTTAGGTGCATCCAATGTATCACCCTCATCCACGGCTACACCTAGTGCTACTCCAGATGAGATGTTTCCTCTAGTTCCTGGCCAGAATGACAAACTTGGTAGAGTCATGATTGAGCCGGATGAATCATCGTAAGTTTCTTTTGTTATCTATTTGTTAGTTTATTTTATTTATTTCTTATACTTTAATATATTATTCGTGAACTAACATATTTATTATGTTTTTTGCAGGTGGCATTCGACAAAAGATGATGTCCGGGCTTTAAAAGACTGTGTTAGGAGACTATATACACAGACTTATCACTCTTGGGGCGAGATCCCAAATAGTATACACCAGACGATGTTTAATAACTTTAAGGTATATATCTTTTAGTTAAGTTTAGTGTACTTTACTTTTTTCCACCATCGATCTAATTAACGTTATTCAATTTTTTTTATTCAGACTATGTGTACTTGGGAGCCGAGGCACAATCATGTCCTTTCAACCACATTTGAGAGGAAGGCATCCGCCAGACTGTCTGCCTGGCTAAAGAAAGTTAGGGATAATGCTGAACGTCTGGGTTGGATGTTGCCGCATGTTTTTGATTATCTAGGTCGGTATTGGAACACATACAAGTTTAAGGCAGTATCAGACCAAGCCACAAAGGCTAGAGGCAGTCTTAAGGGTGGCTCGTTGCATATCGGAGGTGCAAAGTCTGTTAGAACAATTGCAAGAAAGATGGTAATTAGTTATAATTCAAATTTTTAAATAAATAATTAGTTGATTCATATATATCGTTATAAATTTCAGTTTTTTATTTATAGAAAAAAGAATTGGGACGCACTCCCATTGCACCAGAGGTTTTCAAGAAGACTCATGTCAGGAAGAAAGAAAATGAATCGGATCCGGATGTGTGGGTGGAGGAAAGAGCCGAACAAACTTGTGTAAGTTATTTAATATGAATAATATATATTAATCGTGACTATATTTATGATATGTATATATATTGATGTCAAATTTTATATTTAATATGCAGAATGAGTTTCAACATTACGTCATTGAGAATTTAGATAGTTTGGTCGAAATGACACCTGAACTTTCCACCCAGATTTGGAAAGAAAAGGTTAGGGGGGACACACAAGGGTAGAGTCTATGTCTAGGCTCTCAAAACAATGTAAGACGACTCCAGTCAGGCTTAGAAGGAATTGGATCGTCAATTCAAGTCGAGGCACTTGACGGTGTTCAGATTGCTGTTATGTCCGATCAAATAGCTAAACTTACAACGGCACTGGCAGAGTCGAAGTGGAGAAGAGTAGCTGAACAAGAAAGCATAAGCAAGACCGTTCAGCAAATCCAAAAACAAGTGATGAACCTCGCTCGTGGAACTACTACTTCGGCTCCCGAGGAAAGCAATAACTGCAGTACTGATAGTGATGATGATTGTGTAGGACCCACTCCCTAGTTTACATCGGTGAACTTTTATGAATCTTTTGTAATTTTGAAACAAATTTTGAAAAACTTTATAAGTCTTTAAATTTTGATTTAGATACTTTCAAATGTTATTTTAAGTTTCTTATTTTATGTTTTGTGTAGATTGTTTATAATTGTGTGTTTGATTGGGCTGAATAGTATAGATCAATTGAATTGCAGAAAAATTGCAGAAAAAGCGACGGACAACATGGTTTTGTCCATCGCTTTTCTAGGATTTTCAGAAATCAAATTTCTTCAAAAGAGACGGACTGCGTCGCCTTTTAGAATTTTTTTTTTAAAAAAATTAAAATATAGCGACGGAGTCCGTCGCTTTTGTAAAAAAAAATTCAAAAAAATAATAATTCAAAAATGCGACGTAGTCCGTTACTTTTTGAAAAGCGTCGAGCCAAAAAGCGATGGACATAATTGTGTCGCATTTTCGTAGCTTTTGCCAAAAAAGCGACGGACTGCGACACTTTTGTCCGTCTCTTTTTGGCAGTTTTTAGTAGCGTTAGATCAGGTCGTGTCCTAGTTCGGATGTCAAGGTTAGGTCCTAGATCGATTATCAGGGTTGATTTTTGGGTAAAAAATTATTTTACTAAAGATTATTGTCTAGTCTCAAGCAAAAAATAAAAGATATTTTTTGAAAATATTTTTCACTCACCAACCAAAAATGAGAAAATAAGCTAGAAATTCACTTGTTTTCCAAGAAAATATTTTCCTTTGTACCAAACACACCCTTGGACTTTTCTTTTAAATTTTTCCAAAGTTTATAATAATAATAATAATCTCATGAATTGCAATATTCCCTTTTACGAATGACTTGATAAAAGATTGAGACATTTTCTTTTGTTCTTTATTCACTATTCAATCTCTTTGAAAATTCTCCTCTAATTATAAAGAAGAAAATTCATTTGATATTTGGGGATGAAAGAGTCAACTAATTAATGACTTGGGGAAGATTTTCTTAAAAATTACTATTTAGGGAAAAAGGTTTGAAAAATACTTCAACTTTAACCGAAATTGCTGTTACGATACCAAACTTTATGGAGGACCTTTTACCCCTGCACTATTTAATAGTGTATTTTAAAGGTATATATGTGCCCACGTGGACACATTACTATTTATAATGATGTCCACGTGGGCATATATATACCTTTAAAATACACTATTAAATAGTGCAAAAGGTCCTTTCCAAAGTTCGGTGTTGTAACAGTAATTTCGGTCAAAGTTCGGATATATTTCAGACTTTTTTCCTTACTATTTACGTTTAATACGTCAATACCACGTAACTAAAGTAAATTATAGCATTAAACATACTTGATCAATTATGATCAATGTATAAAAGATTTCTTATGAAATTATGATATGTAAAAAAAAATTGCGTAAAAAATAAGTGGTCAATTATGCATTAAATCTTGAAGGAAAAAAAAATACCATTGTACAATTACATGCTTTAATAGTTAGTTGAATAAGTAGAGTTGCACAATAACTATCGATGAAAGATAATAATTACGCAATAAATAAAGTAAGACCAAGTTCAATAATCTTGAGCACTATTATAAAATAAAAAAGAGAAAAAAACAAACAAAAAAACACCAATATAATGCATAAAAGTCATTTGATTTACGAGAATAAAAGATTGTAATTCTAAAATAAGATATGCAATTATTTTATTCATTTTTTTTGGTAGGAAATTATTTTATTCATATTTGCTAGAATTTCTAATTATAAGATTATCAATCATGCATTATTTTTATCACATTTCTATAGAATTAGAATTCTAAAATAATAAAATAAGTAAATTACACCTATATATATATACCTTGTTTCATGTTTACTTGACACATTCTTTAATTTTTATTTTATAAGGGACAAATTTTATTAAATTATTTTTTAAAATAATATTTTAAAAATAGAGGGAGATAAGAGAGAACATTAATTAAGAGAAGTTTTTCAAAAAAAAAAGTACTTTATTATTTACGTAATTTTCTATTTTTTAAAATTCTTGTATGTAAAACACTTCAGTATTACGTAACTAAAGTAAATTATATTAAAACATAGTTGAACTATAATGACCGATGTGTAAAGTGTTTCTTATGAACTTATGATATGTAAAAGAAATTTGCCTAAAATTAAGTGGTCAATTATGCATTAAATTTTGAAGGAAAAAAAAACACCAATGTACAATTACATACTTTAATAGTTATTGACTATTGTAGTTAGTAGAGTTACACAATGACTATTGATGAAAGATAATAATTACACAATAAGTAAGGTAAAACGAATTTAATAAGCCTGAACACTAATTTATTAAAATAGAATTAAAAAAAACTACTAAAAGGACACCAACATAATGCATAAAAACCATTTGATACCACGATGAAAGATTATAATTCTGAAATAAGATATACAATTATTTTATTCACATTCGCTAAAAATTTTAATTATAAGATTAAGGGAAAAGGGTCTGAAAAATACTTTAACTTTGGTTGAAATTGCTGTTACGATACTAAATTTTGGAAAAGACCTTTTTACCCCATGTATTATTTAATAGTGTATTTTAAAGGTATATATGTGCTTATGTGGACATCATAAATATTGCATCATTTTAAATAGTATGTGTCCATGTGATCACATATATTTCTTTAAAATACACTATTAAATAGTGCAAGGGGTAAAAGGTCCTCCATAAAGTTTGGTATCGTAACAACAATTTCGGCCAAAGTTGAAGTATTTTTCAGTCCCCTTTCCCTAAGATTAACAATCATGTATTATTTTTATCACATTTATGTAAAATTAGAATTTACAAATAAAATAAGTAAATTACACTTTTACCCTATTTTAAAAGGTTTTTTCCTCAATTTTTTAAAAGCCAAAATTAATATATATATATATAAAGAAACATATTTTATACTCCCTTGTTCATGTTACATATTCCTTAATTTTTATTTTATAAAGAATATGTTTTATTTATTTTTTAATATAAGAACCAATAAGATTGTGTAAATATTTATTTCTACTATATTATGGCATTTAATTCAATGAAATGAACCAAATTTGAATTATGTAACTTGTTTGTAAACCAAACAACCCCTTAAATAGACAGCGCCGTTATTTCATCGAATAATCATCGGATTCTCAGTAGAGAGAGAAAGTGTATGTATTGGTATAGAGAGAGAGAGAGATTTTTAGAGAGAGAAAGTGTATGTATTGGTAGAGAGAGAGAATTTATCGGAAAATTCCTGCATTTGAATCGGAGGATCTGAAATTAGGGTTTCTAATTGCAATCGTATCGAATTGAATTTTCAGATATGGACTTAGATTCTTCAATGGCGCCTGAAGCCGATCAGGATCCGACGGTTCAGAATAACGGCCCAACATTGGTGAACAAGTCATCAACCGCCGGAGAATCGGCTCCGGTTGAGACTCCTACTGCTACTCCGGTGGCTGGGCCGAGGTGTGCTCCGACTTATACGGCGGTGCAGTCTGTTATAGAGAAGAAGGAAGATGGTCCCGGGCCGAGGTGTGGACATACATTAACAGCGGTTCCAGCTGTTGGAGAGGAGGGAAGTCCGAACTATATTGGTCCTAGGTTGATTCTCTTTGGTGGTGCTACTGCGCTTGAGGGGAATTCTGCTGCTGCAGCAGCTCCTTCTTCTCCTGGAGGTGCTGGGATTCGTAAGTTCCCTCATTGAATACTGGATTTTCTTGTTTCCTTATTGAATTTGAGATGCTGGTGTTTTTGAGTTGATTGAGACTTTTAGATGAGATGCTCACACCATTTAACATTCTCTTTATCTTAGTAGGTTAAGTAGGAAGTAAACATAGATTGTCTCCATTTGCTTAGTGAACCTCTACTCTCTCTCTTTGATTGAATTGCTTACTAATGCTTTTGTTTTGTATTGACCTTGCATATTCAGCTTGACCAGAGAATCCCTACACAAAATTATAGATGTTTTATGGTATTCTATTAAAAAGTTAAATATTAATGTGTGTTGTTGCTTTGAGAGTCAAGTTTCAGAATTTGCGCAAGCTCATTTAAGTCTGTTGTCACAACTTACTGTGTTTCCCATTTGAGGCTGTAGATGCATTATGTGCACGTTTCTTACATATATATAGTATACATAAGTGAGATTTCCACGGACAATGTTTAGGAAATATGAAATGGAAATCCTTTTTGGATCGTTTTTTCAGTTTTTGGATCGAAATAATTGTGCATGAAACAATACAAGGTTTAAGGATAGTGTTTTGGCGTTATCTTATCAACAAAGGTTGATACAATGCAACTATAGTGTTTTAATAATATCTTTGATTATTAAAGGTTGATGACGGTGTCTTGTTGTTGACTGAAACATTTCATATGGGTAAGAGTTGGGATATTTGTAGAAGAAGTGACTTCTGTTCATAAACAACAGTTTATTGGAGAAATCAATTTTTACGATTCAAAGTAACCTAAGAATTGAAAATGATTTAATCAAAGAACATTTTCCCTGCATTTCTAGAAGAGAATTTTGGCCATGCCAAACACATGCACCCTTATTGGTTGTTATCTCGAAGAACCTTCATGGAACACAAAAGAAGAGGCTTCTCTGGAACTAGTTCTGTTTACCATATAAAGAGTGAAATCTGGTTAATCTAGAATAATCAGTTGATAGAGGGGGTTTGTCATTCCTCTTAAGTAGAGAAGCATGCCTTGATTGATAGTAAAACTGAAATAGGGACATTTTTAAGTTAAACTAACAATTTAGCTATCCATCTGATTTCAGGCTTAGCAGGGGCTACTGCTGATGTGCACTCTTATGATGTTCTGACAAATAAATGGTCTAGGTAAGTCTTTATTGTGAGTCCGTCCGTGATCTGCTAAATTCAGTTTTGTGCTTTTCACAGAAAGGTTGAAATGTGGTTCTGTTTCTTGATGAAATCATAGGATCACACCAATTGGAGAGCCACCGACGCCGAGGGCTGCTCATGTTGCTACAGCTGTTGGAACTATGGTTGTCATTCAGGTTTGTATACTGACATCATGTTGTTTTCCTTGTGCTTGATCATCTACCTCATCAAGTTTAAGATGCCTATTTTGATCCATCCCAGGGTGGAATTGGTCCAGCTGGTTTGTCAGCTGAGGATCTTCACGTTCTGGACCTTACACAACAACATCGACCAAGATGGCACAGGTTATGACTTGAAATAACTGTAGTTGCCATTGAACTTGTATGCTGTTGACTAGTGAAAATGTATTTAAATACTGACATACCTGTATTACAACTACTGAAATAATTTTTGTCATTTTAGGGTTGTGGTCCAAGGACCTGGTCCAGGGCCTCGTTATGGACATGTCATGGCTTTGGTAGGGCAAAGATATCTCATGGCAATTGGTGGAAATGATGGTTAGTAATAAAGAGGCTTCACCATTGTAAGCAATGATATCAGTCAGAAAATCATAACATGGTCCATTGTTTTCAGGAAAACGACCTCTAGCAGATGTTTGGGCTTTGGACACTGCTGCAAAACCATATGAATGGCGAAAATTGGAACCAGAGGGTGAAGGCCCTCCTCCTTGCATGTAAATTTCATGAGATCCCTCTCTCTCTTTCTTTTCAGGATTCACTTTATTTCACTTGTTGCTTCATTGCAAGCATTTCATGATTTCTATTGTTTTGTGCTTTAGATGGTGGAAAATCTCAATATTATGTCTATTTGAAACTGTAACTTATCCCTACAAATAATAAAGTGATATGAAAATGCAGTATATGCACCAAATGGTGGCAAACGTCATTAACGGGTTGATTAACTTACGAAGTCTATCTATATGGTTGTTGATTTTAAGAATGTATTACTCTATTTCCTTTGTGGGTATCCACTTTTCTAGTCTATGAATTATCTACACTTGAGTGCAGTGCCATTGGTAGTTAGTGTACCTTAAATGAACTGAATGCACTTCTCATTCTGATCAATATTGTTGCATAGCGTTAGAACAATAAGGAGTCCATGTCGGAAGGCTGGTCTTCCAAATTTGCAGGATTATTTAGTGTGGTGTTATGCAGTTTAACTACTGCACCTGCAATGGGCCAATTATTTTCTTAATGATCTGGTTGTTTCCAGCTTTCTCCTTTTTTTGTTTTGTTTTTCGTCTATTGTGTGGAGAATCATGTTGCATCATGCTAGAATGAAGTTTCAAGTCTGAAGGCTGGGCTTCCAAAAATTGCAAGGGAAATTTAATGTGGTATTATGTAGTTCCAGTTACAATGAGCAGATGTGCAAACATGATATATTTACTTGTTTTAGCTAGGGGTATCAAATATGCAGGTTGGAATGGATTTGGGTGGGTCAAAATGGGTTGAGTCAATAAATGGTTGGGCTGATTTTGGCCCAGAAGTTACTTGGGATGAAATGCGCGAAAAATGGGTTGGGTCATGACCAGCCCAACTTGACCCAAATTTTAAGGCTTTTTGAATGCTAATTAAAAAGAATGCTCTAATTAAAAACAATGTTTTTCCGCTTCTAGTAGATGGGTTTTAAGTTATCATCTTACTTAATTTTGTTCAATATCATTTTGAATCATTATGGAAAATATGAGTACTATTACACACAAGAAATGTCCAAATTTACCCTCTTCTATTGGAAATAATTTATAATTACACCCATTTCTATTTTCGGGTCACCATTATTATTGTTATTACCATATTGTTTCGTATTAGTCCTTAATTCATGCAAAGCGACATGAAATATATGGAGCTAGGGAGATACATATGGAGGCTATAGGAAGTTGTGGGGGGATAGTAGTGTTATGGGATAAAAGGAATTGGTTGGGTGAATTGGTTGACAGTGGTGACCAAATGATTACATGTAAATTTGTCGGCATTATCCAAGACCTCACCTGGTATCTAGTGTGGTTTACGCTGAGTGTGGAAGAACCGAAAAGAGAATCTTTGGCTGGAATTATCTGCTATTAGAAGTCAGTGTGACGGGCCTTGGGTCGTATGTGAGGATTTTAATGTTACTAGATACCCAACTGAGAGGACAAATGGAAATAGAATCACAGGTGCAATGGCTGAATTTTCGAAATGGATTAATGAGATGGAATTGTTTGACCCTCATTTATTTGGAGGATCTTACACCTGGAGGAGGGGAGAAAATCATATGAGTGCTTCTAGAATTGATAGATTTCTGTTTTGTTCCCAATGGGAGGAGCTTTTCCTTCAGATCAAACAAAATCTTCTTCCCAATGTTGGATCTGATCATAGACCTATCATGCATGTTTGTGGGGATTGGAAAATTAAGAAGTCCTATTTCAAATTTGAGCAGTGGTGGTTAGGTGTGGAGGGTTTTAAAGATAAGGTGCGAGTTTGGTGGGCTTCTTTTCAGGTCCGTGGCACCCCTGCTTTCATTTTAGCCACTAAACTGAAGCTTTTAAAAGACAAACTGAAGGAGTGGAACAGGGAAAATAATGTCAGTTGGAGGAAAAAGAAATAGGAAATCTTGAATGAAATCTCAATGCCAGAGAACACTCAAGATCAGAGGATGCTCACTGAGGACGAACTGGTCCAAAAAGTCCAATTATTTTTGGACTTTGAGAAGGTGGCTAGAAATGAGGAGATAGCTTGGAGGCAAAGGTCCAGAGTTCAATGGTTAAAAAGTGGAACACTAAATATTTCCACAGGATTGCCACATCACACCAGAGGTTCAATGCTATTGACTCTCTAGAAGTGGAGGGTGAAACAATTACTGATCCTGCAGTGATAAAAGAGAACATTCAGAACTTCTATCAAAACCTATACTAGGAATCGGAAAATTGGAGACGTGACTTTAACCTCCATGAGGCTCCAGGAATTACCAATGAGGAACAAGAATGGTTGCAAAGGCAATTTGAAGAGGAGGAAGTTCTTAACAGTATCAAGCTCTGTGCCAGTGACAAGGCACCTGGCCCGGATGGATACCCTATGTGTTTCTACCAGTGTTTCTGGGAGGTCCTGAAGGAAGATATCATGAACACTTTGCAACATTTTCATTCTCACCAGGTCTTTGAAAGAAGTTCCAATGCGACTTACGTGGCTCTCATTCCCAAGAAAATTGGAGCTGCTGCATTAAGGGATTATAGACCTATCAGTCTCATCAGTGGGGTCTATAAAATCATTGCCAAAGTGCTGACAGAAAGGTTGAAAAGGGTAGTAAATAAATTGGTGAACACTCATCAGATTGCCTTTAGTAAAGGAAGACAGATTATGGACGCTGCTCTTATAGCCAATGAATGTGTGGATACTAGATTGAGAGGGGAGGTGCCAGGCATTATGTGCAAGCTAGATATAGAGAAGGCTTATGATCATGTGAACTGGGATTTTTTGCTAAACATTCTCAGACAGATGGGATTCGGTAAAAGGTGGTTGAAATGGATTGGCTTTTGTATTAAAACTGTTAGGTTCTCCATACTTGTAAATGGAGAACCTGTGGGTTTTTTTCGATCAGAGAGGGGTCTTAGACAAGTGACCCTCTCTCCCCTTTCCTATTCATCATTGCCATGGAGGGTTTCAACAGTATGATGAGGATTGCAAATAGCAACAGGTGGATCAAGGGATTCAAGGTTAGCAGCAGAACACGAGTAGATATGGAAGTATGTTATCTGTTG
>NC_064282.1:102925042-102953311 GCF_019186545.1 Solanum stenotomum
GATCTCCAATAATTGGATGGAACTGGACAAGTTAGGTAATTGGATGAAAAATCTAGCCATTCAAGTTGTGTATATGACTTCTGTTAAAGGATAAGAACTCAAGTTGGCCACCGAAGTTGTTATTTCCAACTGATAAGTCCTTGAGCTTTCCAAATCTAAAGAAATCGGAAATTGGTCGTTCAAGATGGTTATTACCAAGGTCCAAAGCCTCTATGTTGGTGAGATTCCATAGAGGCTTAGGAATAAGCCCCGAGAGATTACAATTATCACTCATGTCCAAGTCATAAAGTGAAGGGATTAGACATGAAGAATATGAATGCGACAAACTAAGATGCGTCAAACTAGAAAACTCACTAAATTTAGGTGAAATGAGCGATCTAGAGAATGTGTGGTTGATTTATAACTTTATATCTTAGGAGTAGGACAGTCAAGAATGTGTGGATCATTCAAGACACATTAGCATGGAGTACTCTTCGTGTTTGTACCGAGGTTAGAAACCCACATCCTTCTCAATAGAATAGATGGGGCAATTCGGGTGGTGATTAGCCCTCCCAAATGTTATTATTGTTGAGATAGATTGGGTCAAGACAGACTAAACAATGGGTACCCAAATTTGAAGTTTCACCATATCAATATAGTTTTTTTCTTTTTGAAAATTTGCTATACAAGCTTTTGACAACAAATCCATCAAAATTAAAACATGAAACAATGAATATATAAAAATCTTAGTTTTTTTACCATCAAAATTCTGAAATAAATTTAAAAAAATTACCTCTTTTTGCAAAATTTTAGCCCCATTGTTTTTTGAAATTCCAACCACAGGGGGGGGGAACTCATTACCCCCTTCCCCCTCCCTCGTCCTCATCGAATGTTTTGGTAGGTCAATTAGGTGCAAAGTTTAAGTTGAATTTTTGGGGGGGGGGGGGGGGNGGTGTGCAAAAATCACTATGGTTTATGACTGAAAATTGAACATAAAATTAAGAAGATTAAAATTGAAAATAAACTGAAGAAAATTTTTTATCTTCAGGATGAGACATGTATATCTCGCTCTTTTTAAGAAGATTCAGGCCCACGATAATAAATCTTTTCATCAGTCCAGTAGTAATCGTCTTGACTTGTTCCCTCTAGGATACAACAAAGCCCGACCACAAAGTACAACTCAACATACACTAGACAAGAGTTGAGTCAAAAGCTCAATAAAAAAACACCCCCCTTCAACTAATAAGAACTTTCTCTTTTTACTCAATTTTAAGCACTCTATATTTTCTTATACACAAAAACAAAGTAAGATCATCACTATTTACCGAAAGGGGAGAATTCTTCCTTGTAATGAATAGGAAGATTATGAGGTAAATAAATGGCCTAAAACGAGGTTGCATGAGTTACAAGGCATAAAAAGGAAGAATAATGAGTGAAATAATAGAGTTTAAATAAGAAGTTATGGTCATGGCTGACCACATTCAGTCACTAAAAAAGGCAATTACTCCCAATGTTCTACTAACACAAGAGGTTGATGCAAACCATAAAAAACAAATGACGAGGGTTAGGATATTAATTATAGTCTACAATCTACATTGATAATAAACTGTGAAATATTACCGGAACAACGAAACAAAAGAAATTTAATACACTTGAAAATCATATAAACTCGACCACCTTTTAGTAAGCTTCACTAATTATTCCCAAAATATTCTTATTTTTTCTTTTTCGTTCTTCTTTGTTGCCCTTTGTAATCATAATCCGGATCGTTCTTGAATTCTCAAGCCAGCTTATTTCTCACTCTCACGCTCCTCCTGACTGATGACTCACCTTCTTGAGCTTTGTTACGTGCCTTGTATGCCCTTTTCTCCAATTTTTGGTTGGCCAACATTGGGTTACCTGCTGCAGGTAATCCACACACAATTTTGCGACAAAATAGGGGTTTCTTACCCATTTCTCTCATAATATTGGCTCCGAGTTCGAATACTGAAGAGTTTCATTTGGGTAATAAACAATGGCATTGTTGAAAATCAACAAGAGATCTCTAAATAAGCTGGTGATTTTCACGTTAGAATAAACATCTTGTTCTAACTTGTTTTGAATAATCTGTAAATCCATATGATGCTTAATTTGTTTAAAATAATATAGATCTTCCTGAAAAAATATAAACATTAGCACTAATAAGGAATATGTGTAACCCATGTTTTATGATTATACTATAAATTTGACCTCACAGCGAGTTTAGAAAGAAAAAAAATGACCTTTGGTATTAAACATGTCAGATACTCCCTTCTTTCCGATTGTAGCACTATTTTATTATCAATCTGTTAAAAATAAATGACATATGTCTATATTTAAAAATAATCAATCTATAAAATTTCTATTTTATCATTAGTGTGAAGTTTAATAGTCACACAAATATTACAATGTATTTAAAACCACAAGTTTCAGAATTCTATGTTTTGTGTTGAGCCAAATTAAATATGTCTTTAAAGATAAAAGGATGTAAACTTTAAAGCTAATCATGTTTCAATTAATAAAATACTATTTTTTTTCTTAATAGATAAAAGAGGAAAGAACATGGGAAATCGAGATTTAAAATATGAGGATAACAAACCACAATATATAGATTAGCAATGTATTTACCTGACTGGAAAGTCAAGATTCAAAAAGACAACGATGCTTGTGAGATCTCACCACATTAAGGAATTTTATGAAATCTTGATTAATATTCTCCATCTTTTCATTAGATTTATCATCACTTTTTTCCTCATTTAAATTTATTCTTTCTTCAGCTTCCTGTTTGAAAATATTTGGAGATTTTTTCCTACATAAACATAAAATAAATAAAAATATCAGTAACTAGATTTCCATCTTGTTGTCAGACTTATAATAAAAAATGTGGATATATAATTTCAGCCACATATGGCTATTGATGAAAATTATAAACACTTGATAGAAACCATCAAGAAGAATAAAATATGCATTTGAAGAGAGATGACAAATAATCGTACAGACTTTTTGAGAAACAAAGATCCTAACATACAAAGAATTGCTAGTTGGAGAATCTTAGTAGCTTTATTTTTTTACTAGCTAAATTTTTAATTTATAGTTGAGGGTTCAACTCCTACCTTGTAATCCCCTTCTCCATTTTACATTTCCCTAACATCAATTTTGTTTAAAATAAATAAGAAATTCTGGTTTTGAAGGATGCCATCAATAATATGAAGTTTTTTCTTTTGGAAGATTTAAGCAATTTTACTTATCAAAATTTAGTTTTATCCTTTTTAGTTATTTTTCAGTGTACCAAAAAAATAAATTTACAAACATTAATTTGGACAATAAAAGTACAAAACTAATGAATAATTATATGGGGCCAATCATCAAAGCTAACTATCAATTAGTGATTTTTATAAGGAAAAACATTAATTAGTTATGAAATTCGTTGTTAAAAAGTATATAGCTAATAATATTATTTGAAATTTTGTCCTAAATATATTAACAATGTAGTTTTGATGTTTAGTGATAGTGGTTATTCTTTTCTCTTCCTTTTTTTTGTAGTAATGATAAAATTGGAATCAAGAACACCTTATTTGAAAAAAAAATGAAATATTTTAGTGTAGATTATACCAATTAGTGATACTTTATTTATGCCCCAATTCCTAAGCTTTATAAAAGATATATATCTTTGAATATATTCTGTGTCTCCTAGATAATTTTGTTTTTGTAGAAATCATCATATAAGTGTGGATCAAACAAAAAATTAGTGAAAACGCACAATTCTTCAAATATCATAAGTAAAAAATATGAAAAGGTAAAAAAGAGGGAGTTATGAATAAGATAAATCATACTGAAGTGGAGTATCCCCTAGTTTGACTTGCTCTGTCCAATAATCTCTATAAGTCTTTGTAAGTTTATCTGCCATCAAATTTATGAATCCACTCTCATCATCTTCTTCTTCAGTAAAATTTGTCTGATATAGACTCTTCAAATGACCTTTTAAACTTTCGTACTTGACCTGACATTCTACAGAGCTGTATTGAAAAATACATCAAAATCGTTTGGAAATGGAATTTGAGAATTCGGCAGCCACCATTTCCCAATTTTCTAATCCATGGCGACGCACTGAACATGCCAACCCCATATCTTCTTCAACTTTCTCCATTTTTTAAAGAAGGTTTAGAGTTTTTCAAAGGAACTAAATCACTTGGTAAATTTATAATCCATTTTTTTCTTCTTAAAATGGGCATACCTTGCATTAATTAGTAGTGGTTATATTTGGTAAAAATCTTATTTTGGTCAAATATGAATTAAATGAATCAAGACCAGCTAATGCGAATGTGGCAAAAAGAAAAAAGTTGTATTCACTTTTCTTAAAATAACATATATTTTTTTTTTTTACCATATTAGTGTTTTGTTATGAAATTGTTCATTTTTTCCAAGATGAATTTGGAAATTTTACTCCTTTTTTTAAAAATAAAATTGTCAATTTTTATTTTTATAAAAATAGAAATGAAGTGACCGCTTTACAAAACACTGTTAATGTCGGTCTCCCGCTCTAAGTCTAGAGCAATCTCTATTGATTTTTCCTGACTCACCAAACTCATAGCAGGACTAGGAACCACAATACACTGAGAAGAATCTGAATATATTGAATGAAAATAAATTTTAGAATATAGTACACAAGTAAAACTGAACAAGAAAGTGTTAAACTAACCTTATTATTAATACTCTGAAAATCTAAATTTGACTAATACTCTACTATTTTATGTGGTTATTTAATATTATGGGTAGCATAAAAACACTATCTTGATTAGTGACAATGAACAAGTAAAATGAAACATTTATTTTCAGTATAGGGAATACTCCCTCCGTCCATTTTTACTTGTCCATTATACTCACAGATCTTACATGCTACCTGAGATTCCACGATGCTTTTAGCACTTGGAATTTCTTGGAGTTGTAGTGCTAGATTATGTTGTTACAACACATCTCTATTTCAAATATTCGAGACTGATTCCAAGACTAATTACTTATTTGCGGTCTACATTTGTAAATGATGAATGTTATGCTCAATCTGCAGTTAAGGCTATCATACATGAGCACATTCTTCATGCCTCGCCAGATCTGCCAAGGCAGATATTTTGTACTGTTGAGGATTTTGAGAAATTGCATCTTGTGTCCACGTTTGGATGGGAGAGTAACAACTTTTCCAAATGTGCTTGGAGATGTTATTGAGTCCCTTGCTAGAGTGTGATATTTGTTGATACTAGCTTCTATAAAGATGCTACATTTCTAAGCATAAGACCTCTACTCGAATAGTCGATCAAATAATAAAACTCTATCCAACAAGACAGTTAAGTGAACTATGTGACCCAAAAAAAATTCATGCGACAAGAATTCGACATTTGAGACATAAAATTATGTGGGACTCTACAAGATGTGTCCAATTACATTTAAGGTTCTTGGAGACTACTTACCCTAAACTCTAGCTCACACATATATGAAGTGTAATATATTTCCTTGAATAAGCATCTCTAAAATTTCATATATTCATGAAATATTCATGAAGTGATCAAGATGTGGGTGCACTCTTCTTGACAACCAAATATTTTAACAAGATCCATAAAAACCCTTTCACGGAGATCAAATAAATCCTAAGGAGGTCCACATCATCCTCAGTTTGAGTGACACTAACAGCCCTTGAATCACGGAGAAATCTTAAGAGAGAGGAATCAAGGAATAAACATATTTGTACTCACAATCTTTATGAATAAAATCATTCTTTTTTATTTATTATGTGATTGCAATATATTTTTTGTGTTTGAGAAAAAATATTGCAAATATATTGGCACGCCCAGTGTGACCCAATTTACCCTTCATCTCCTCTCTCACAAATCAAATGAAAATTTGAAGCCACAAACCACAAAGATAGAAACCCCATTTTTGTGGGTACTTCAAGTCTCGTCTTTGAGTGTATCAAGTTTATACTCCAACAAGCCTTGAAGTAGGGGGCATTTATAAACACCAAAATTTTGTGGAACTCTATGAGATGATTACCCTTCCTCAAGAAAACTGTGACAATTTGGAAAGTCACGATTAGTGGGAACATCCTCCTGAACAAGCTCAACACGCTTTGTAGCTTAGGACAAGTTGAAATTGGGTTTCAATATCATTGTTGTCAATGTACGCAAATCATTCTCATTCAAATTACCAAATTTCTAGTATTAAATGTCTCAACATTTAATAGGACGCCCAAATATTTTAATATAGAAAAAAGATTATTAGTTTTCTTTTATGTCCTATATTTTTACATAGGCTATAGATCACTGCGGTCCAAGCCTAGTGACACTTTGCATTAGGTAGCTGGACAATAAGAACTCCTATGCACCCAGTGCAACACACAATGCAAACAAGTTTTCTTTTATGTCCTATATGTTTACATAAGCTATGGATCATTGTGGTCCAAGGCAAGTGATACTTTGCATTAGGTATCTGGACAATAATAACTCATGCACACCCAATGCTAAGTAATTAAAAACCAAGTTAAATAAAATTTAAGTGAATATCAAATCTAGCAGTATATTGATCATACTAGTATAAAAGGTTTACATTATTAGGCATTATGTGGAAGTAATGATAAAGGCATTTGTCAAAAAATATTGATATAAACAACAACTACATGTCAATTCTAAGCTAGTTGGGGTCAATTCTCTTGGTTTTTTGGATCAGGGCGTGGAGGAATAGATGTACAAGTGCCATGTATAAGGTATACTTCCAATCCCCATACTACCTTAATCTAATAATTAAATCATGAAGACATAAAGAACTTCACAGATTGGAGGTGCACCAAAATTCAATTAATACCTACCTAGAATAGTAGGGTTCATGGATCATAATAAAAAGGCAATTTAATATATTGTTCACTACAGGAAAATTCCTTTTGCATCAGAAATATAATTTTTTAGCATTCAATCAAAACATTACCTGGTCGTCAAGGAAGTGAGTTGAGAACCACGAGGTATCAAGTACAATTTTTAGCGGTGGCAAAAATGTAGGTGATTTCTTCTATTTATGCTTTGAAGGATAGACTTACCTAGTATCACAATCAAGAAAGCATGGTTTAGAAATATAAAGGATGAGGGAGAAATATCAATTGATGTAATTCTAGACGCAAGAACAATAAAGTGAACCACAATCAAGCAAACAAAATATACTATTAAGAAATAGAAAAAAAGACAGAGATTTAGAAGTAAAAAAGGACGGTCCAGCAACTAAAAGACATTTAATTACTAGAATAAAATCTAACCTAAAATAAACCCTAGTTTCTACTATTTATAATAATAGATAAACTAACCTAAGCTAGTTACAATAATACCCGTGTGCTAAACCCAAGGAAAGTCTAGCCTATTAATTATTTAAAATTTGGTCATCATATATATATGAACAATGCCTATTATACTGTTTGAGGTTATTCTCATTATTTTAAGTCAAACTTCAACAAATCTTGTGTGTGCATCTCCATGCTTTTGGGAGATAAATATTACATAGAAGGTATGAGATGACCCCAAAGGCACTTGATCGATCTTTATTCTCGTCTGATTAAATAATTTCTACAAAAGATCTATCTGACTACAGAGTGAATGATTTGATCAATGAATATTCATTTTTTTCTTCAATGTCGAATGAATTCGCACCAATTAATCAACTCCGATCAAACTAATCAAACCCCAAAACAAATTATAAATTTTATTTAGGATTCTATGAGACAAAAATTTGTTTGCAACAAATTTTATATATGGAAAGTTAACTCCAACCACAATATAAAGATGAAGAAACAAGAATATTTTATTAATTAACACTTTGGGTACAATTATGTCCCTCTCTTGATTCTTTTGTAGGATAATTTACAGCTAAAATGAATTTTATTTGATATCCATGTAAAGAAGTTTTAGTGGATTTCTTTTTTTTTTGAAGAATTTGGTTATCAAGAACATTCCACCCACATCTTGATATCTTTGTAAATATTTCATGAATTTATGAAATTTTCAAGATCCCTCACTAAGGGATATATTACCCTTTATATAGTGTAAGCTACGAGTACTTTTCAAGAATCCTAACTGAAATTGGACTCATCTGATAGAGTCCCACACAATTTTGATGTCTACAAATATCGAGTTCCTATCTCATAAAGAAGCTGATTTCTTTTTGAAATAACGTTTCTGGTTACATAGTTCACTTAACTCTCTTGTTGGCTAGAGTTTTACTGTTTGAGGTGTAATCAACAGTCCCAGAAGAGGTCTTATCTTTAGAAATGTATTAATATCTTTGCTGAAGCTAGAATAAACAAAGATCGCACAAACAAGGGACCCAACAATATCTCCAAGCACCTTTGAGAAAGTAGTTTCAGCCTCCCATACGAACGTGGACACGAGATCCAATTTCTCAAACATCCTCAATAGTACAACATATGTGCCTTTGTAGATCTGGCAAGGCATGATGAAGGTGCTTGTGCAGGCCAGCCTTAACTGCATATTGAGCATATCTTTCATTGTTTAAAGAAGCAGCCCTCAAATCAGTAATTAGTCATGGTGTTAGTACGGATATTTAAAATCGAGATGTGTTGTAAAAACATAATCTAGCACTGCATCTCCAAGAAATTATGAATGTTGATATCATCGTGGAATCTCATGTAGCATGTATGATCCTTGAGTTAGAGCTTCAAAAAGCAGTGAAGGATCATGGATCTTGTAATGTAGCAGGGATTCAAAGTAACATACATTAACTATCTTCTCAGTATTCACAGGGAAGTGTCTTCGCATAGGTGCATCGACAAAATCAGTGTGCAACCAAATCCATTTCATAAATGATTAAGCCGCTACTTCCCCACACGAGTTGAGGTGGGACTTATTAGTGCCTCAACCACATCAACTACTTCTTACTATTTCTAATCGTTTGCCTTGGCCTACAACCACATCAAAGTTGTGAACTTGAGAATTAGGAATGATTCATGCTTTAAAATCGAATGGTCCATTACGGATAAATTCTAATATTTTATGAGCACATCCAAACTTGCACAGAGTAACATTGGAAATGATTTTATTTTTCTTAATTCTGAGAAAACCCTCGTGATGACTTTCATAAGTCTTAAACAGTTGTATACTAACATCACATTTGAGAAAATAGTCTCCAAGTTTCCCAAGTTATTCCAAATGAAACTTCTAGAGGCATTTCTTTGTTGTCATTACTTCCAAAACCTTAGCAGTTGGGATACAAAGTTTTAGTTTGCAGTGATCCAAAAGCTTTTTTTCCAAATTTATTCAGCATGATTGCTTCCCCTATAAAGTTTAAAGGTTGTACCACGATAGATAGTTATTGGCGAAAGATTCTTGACCTCGAGAATCTTATGAATTCTAAGGTATACACATATGGCAGTGAATCTGTTATACTCCACCCAAACAGATTCACTGCCATACGTGTATACCTTAGAATTTATAAGATTCTCAAAGTTAATATTATTTCGCCAATAACTATCTGCCGTGCTAGAACCTTTAGACTTTATAGGGGAAGAAATCATGCCGAATAAAATTGAAAAGAATTCTTTTTTATCACTGCAAACTAAAACTCTTTATCCCAACTTCTAAGGTTTTGGAAGTGATGACAACAAAGAAATGCCTTCAGAAGTTTCATTTGGAATCACTTGGGTAACTTGGAGGCTCTTTTCTCAAAGATGCTATCAGTATATAGCTGTTTAAGACTTATGAAGATCATCATGAAGGTCTTTTCAGCATTAAGAAAAATAAAATCATTTTTAATGCACCCGAGCGGAATGAAGTTGTGCTAAATGAACGAGTTGTCCTAAATGCTTGTTCAAGCTTGGATGTGCTCGTAAAATTCTGAGATTTATCCGTAATGAACTATTCGATCATAAAATGGGGCTCATTCCTAATTATAATTCTCAAGTTTAAAGCTTTGGCAAAGAGTTTACCTTCGGTGAAAATGTATAGTAGGGTAAAGTAGGAGATTAGAAGCAAGAGTGTAGTTGATGTGGTTGAGGCACTAATAGGTGCCTACCTCAGCTCAGGCGGGGAAGTAGCAACTTTATCATTTATGAAATGGATTGCAATGGACATTAATTTTATTGATGCACCAATCCTAAGGAACTTAAGCCACTTCCTCGTGAATGCTGAGAAGGTAGTCAATGTACGGTACTTGGAAATCACTACTACATTACAAGTTTCATAACCCTTCGTTGCTTGTTAAAGTGCTCACTCATAGATCTTACATGCTACCTGAGATACCAAGATGTTATTAGCACTTGGAATTTCTTTGAGATGTAGTGCTAGATTATGTTATTACAACACATCTCTATTTCAAATATTTGAGACTGAATCCAAGACTAATTACTTATTTGAGGTCTACTTTTGTAAATAATGAATGTTATGCTCAATCTGCAGTTAAGGTTAGCATGCATAAGTACATTCTTCATGCCTTGCCAAATATGCAAAGGCATATATGTTGTACTATTGAGGATTTTGAGAAATTGGATCTTGTGTCCACGTTTGGATGGGAGAGTGAAACTACTTTCCCAAATGTGCTTGGAGATATTATTGAGTCCTTTGCTAGAGTGTGATCTTTATTGACAATGGCTTCTATAAAGATACTATATTTCTAAGCATAAGACCTCTTTTGGAATAGTCGATCAAACAATAAAACTATATCCAACAAGAACGTTAAGTGAACTATGTGACCCAAAAAAAATTCATGGGACAAGAATTAGACATTTGTGATACATCAAAATTATGTGGGACTCTACAAGATGAGTCCAATTTCATTCAAGGTTCTTGGAGACTACTTACCCTAAACTCAAGCTCACACTTATTTAAAGTGTAATGTATTTCCTTGAATAGGCATCTCTAAAATTTCATATATTCATGGAATATTCACAAAGTAATCAAGATGTGGGTTCACTCTTCTTCACAACCAAATGTTTTAACAAGATCCATAAAATCCTTTCACGGAGATCAAATTAATCCTAAGGAGGTCCACATCATCTTTAGTTTGAGTGACACTAACATCCCTTGAATCACAGAGAAATCTTTAGAGAAAGGAATCAAGTGATAAACATATTTGTACTCACAATCTTTATGAATAAAGTCATTCTTTTTTATTTATTATGTGATTGCAATATATTTTTTGTATTTGAGAAAAAATATAGCAAATAAATTGGCACGCCCAGTGTGACCCAATTTACCCTTTATCTCCTCTCTCACAAATCAAATGCGAATCTGAAGCCACAAATCGCAAAGATTGAAACTCCATTTTTGTGGGTACTTCAAGTCTCGTCTTTGAGTTTGTCAAGTTTACACTCCCACAAGCCTTGAAGTAGGGAGCATTTATAGACACCAAAAAATTGTGGATCTCTATGAGATGAGACACTTCCTCAAGAAAAGTATGACAATTTGGAAAGTCACCATTAGTGGGAACATCCTCCCTAATGAGCTCAACACACTTTCTAGCTTAGGACAAGATTAAATTGGGTTTCAATATCATTGTTATCAATGTACGCAAATCGTACTCATTCAAATTACCAAAGTTCTAGTATTAAATGTCTCAACAATTAATAGGTCGCCCAAATACTTTAATATAGAAAAAAGATTATTAGTTTTCTTTTATGTCCTATAATTTTACATAGGCTATAGATCACTGCGGTCCAAGCCTAGTGACACTTTGCATTAGGTATCTGGACAATAATAACTCTTGCACACTCAATGCAACACACAATGTTAACAAGTTTTCTTTTATGTCTTATATTTTTACATAAGTTATGGATCACTGTGGTCCAAGCCAAGTGACACTTTGCATTAGGTATCTGGACAATACTAACTCATGCACACCCACTGCATCACCCAATGCTAAGTAATTAAATACCAAATTAAGCCAATTTTAAGCGAATATAAAAGTTAGCAATATATTGATCATACGAGTATAAAAGGTTTATATTATTAGGCATTATGTGGAAGTTATGATAAAGGAATTTGTCAAAATAATATTGATATAAACAACAACTATGTGTCAATTCTAAGCTAGTTGGGGTCAATTCTCTTGGTTTTTTTGGATCAAGGCGAGGAGGAATGGATGTATAGGTGACATGTATAAGTTATACTTCCAATCCCTACGCTACTTTAATCTAATAATTAAATCATGAAGACATAAAGAACTTCACAGATGGGAGGTGCACCTTAATTCAACTAATACCTACCTAGAATAGTAGGGTTCATGGAACATAATAAATAGGTAATTCAATATATTCTTCACTAGAGGAAAATTCCTTTTGCATCAGAAATATAATTGTTTAGCATTCAATCAAAACATTACCTGATCGTCAAGGAAGTAAGTTGAGAACCATGAGGTATCAAGTACAATTTTCAATGGTGGCAAAAATCTAGGGACTTCTTCTATTTATGCCTTGAAGGATAGACTTACCTAATACCACAATCAAGAAAGCAATATATATGGTTTAGAAATAGAAAGGAAGAGGGATAAATATCAATTGATGTAATGCTAGACGCAAGAACAATAAAGTGAACCACAATCAAGCAAACAAAATATACTATTAAGAAACAGAAAGAAAGACAGAGATTTAGAAGTAAAAAAAGATGGTCTAGCAACTAAAAGACATTTAATTACTAAAATAAAATCTAAGGGTGAAATGAAATTGAACTCATACAAGTGAAGACTAACCTAAGTAATCAAGAGGGTTCAATTGAACAGATATGAGGGTTTCTTCAAACTCACAAAGAAGCCTAAATATAAAATGTTCATTCAAAAACCAACTCCTAAAATAAACCATAGTTTCTACTATTTATAATAATAGATAAACTAACCTAAGCTAGTTACAATAATACCCTTGAGCTAAAACCAAGGAAAATCTAGCCTATTAATTATTTAAACTTTAGTCATCATATATATATGAACACTGCCTATTATACTGTTTGAGGTCATTCTCATTATTTTAAGTCAACCTTCAACAAATCTTGTGTGTGCATCTCCAAGCTTTTGGGAGATAAATATTACATAGAAGGTATGAGAAGAACCCAAAGGCACTTGATATATCTTTATTCTCGTTTGATTAATTAATTTCTACAAAAGATCTTTCAGACTACGGAGTGAATGATTTGATCAATGAATATTCATTTTTTTCAATGTCGAACAAATTCTCACCAATTAATCAACTTCGATCGAACTAATCAAACCCCAAAACAAATTATAAATTTTAGTTAGGGTTCTAGGAGACAAAATTTGTTTGACGAAACAAGAATATTTTATTAATTAACAGTTTGGGTACAATTATGTCCCTCTCTTGATTCTTTTGTAGGATAATTTGCACCTTAAATGAATTTTATTTGATATCCATGTAAAGAGGTTTTTGTGGATCTTTTTTTGAAGTATTTGGTTATCAAGAGGAGTCCACCAACATCTTGATACCTTTGTAAATATTTTATGGATTTATGAAATTTTGAAGATCCCTCTCTAAGGGATATATTACCCTTTATATAGTGTAAGCTAGGAGTAGTTTTCAAGAATCCTAACTAAAATTTGACTCATTTGGTAGAGTGCCACACTATTTTGATTTCTACGAATGTCGAGTTCTTATCTCATGAAGAAACTGATTTCTTTTTTTTAAAAACCTTTATGGTCACATAGTTCACTGAACTCTCTTGTTGGCTGGAGTTTTATTGTTTGAGGTGTAATCAACGGTTCCAGAAGAGGTCTTATGTTTATAAATGTATTAGTATCTTTGTTGGAGCTAGAATCGACAAAGATCACACAAACAACGGACCCAACAACATCTCCAAGAACATTTGGGAAGTAGTTTCAGCCTCCCATACGAACATGGACACAAGATCCAATTTCTCAAAAAACCTCAACAGTGCAACATATCTTCTTTTGTATATTTGGTGATGCATGAAGAAGGTGCTTGTTCAGGCCAGCCTTACCTGCAAATTGAGCATATCATTCATTGTTTAAAGAAGCAGACCTCAAATCAGTAATTAGTCACGGAGTCAGTTCGAATATTTGAAATAGAGATGTGTTGTAACAACAGAATCTAGAACTGCATCTCCAAGAAGCTCCAAACATTAACATCATCGTGGAATCTCAGGTAGCATGTATGATCCTTGAGTTAGAGCTTCAACAAGCACTAAAGGATAATTGAACTTGTAATGTAGCAGGGATTCAAAGTACCAGACATTAACTAGTTTCTCAACATTCACAGGGAAGTGTCTTGGCATAGGTGCATCGACAAAATCACTGTGCAACCAAAGCCATTTCATAAATGGTAAATCCGCTACTTCCCCACACAAGTTGAGATAGGCACCTATTAGTGCCTCAACCACATCAACTACTTCTTACTATTTCTAATCGTTTTCCTTAGCCTACTATACATTTTTATTGAAGGCAACATGAACTCTTAATCAAAGTTGTGAACTTGAGAATTATCATCAGGAATGATTCACTCTTTAGGATTGAATGGTTCATTATGGATAAATTTTGATATTTTACAAGCACATCCAAACTTGCACAGTGTAATATTGGAAATGATTTTATTTTTCTTAATTTTAAGAAAACCCCCGTGATGACTTTCATAAGTCTTAAACAATTGCATACTAACATCACATTCAAGAAAGGAGTCTCCAAGTTTCCCAAGTGATTCCAAATGTAACTTTTAGAGGCATTTCTTTATTGTCATTACTTCCAAAACCTTAGCAGTTGGGATATCAAAGTTTTAGCTTGTACTGATCCAAAAGTTTTCTTTTTAAGTTTATTCGGCATGACTGCTTCCCCTATAAGGTCTAAAGGTTGTAGCACGCCAGATAGGTATTGCGAAGGATTTTAGACCTCGAGAATCTTATGAATTCTAAGGTATACACGTATGGCAGTGAATTTGTTATACTTCACCCGAACAGATTCACTACCATACATGTTTAACTTAGATTCATAAGATTCTCTAGGTCAAGAATCTTTCGCCAATAACTATCTGTCGTGCTAGAACCTTTAGACTTTATAGGGGAAGCCATCAGAATAAAGTTGAAAATAATTTTTTTTATCACTGCAAACTAAAACTTTTTATCCCAACTGCTAAGGTTTTGGAAGTGATGACAACAAAGAAATACCTCCAGAAGTTTCATTTGAAATCACTTAGGTAACTTTGAGACTCTTTTCTCAAATATGCTATCAGTATACAGTTGTTTAAGACTTATGAAAATCATCATGAGGGTCTTTTCAGCATTAAGAAATATAAAATAATTTTCAGTGTTGCATTGTTCAAGCTTGGATGTGCTCGTAAATTTCTGAGATTTATCTGTAATGAACCATTCAATCTTAAAATGGGGCTCATTCCTAGGGATAATTCTCAAGTTTAAAACTTTGGCAAAGAGTTTGCCTTCGGTAAAAATGTATATATAGTAGGGTAAAGTAGGAGATTAGAAGCAAGAGAGTAGTTGATGTGTTTGAGGCACTAATAGGTGCCCACCTCAACTCAGGCAGGGAAATAGCAACTTTATCATTTATGAAATGGATCGGGATGGACATTGATTTTATTGATGCACCTATGCTAAGTAACTTCCTCATGAATGTTGAGTAGCTAGTCATTGTACGGTACTTGGAAATCATTGCTACATTACAAGTTTTATGACCCTTCATTGCTTGTTAAAGCGCTAACTCACGGATCTTACATGCTACCTGAGATACCAAGATGCTATTAGCACTTGGAATTTCTTAGAGGTATAGTGCTAGGTTATGTTATTACAACACATCTCTATTTCAAATATTCGAGAATGAATTCGAGACTAATTACTTATTTGAGGTCTACTTTTGTAAATAATGAATGTTATGCTCAAATTGTAGACAAGGCTAACTTGCATAAGCACATTAATATTGTTCTTGCCTCGCCAGATCTGCAAAGGCAGATATGTTGTACTGTTGAGGAGTTTTAGAAATTGGATCTTGTGTCCACGTTTGGATGGGAGAGTGGAACTACTTTCCCAAATGTGCTTGGAGATGATTTTGAGTCCCTTGCTAGAGAGCGATCTTTGTTGATACTGGCTTCAACAAAGATACTACATTTCTAAGCATAAGACCTCTTCTGGAATAGCTGATTAGACCTCAACCAATAAAACTCTATCCAGCAAGACTATTAAGTGAACTACGTGACCCAAAAAAATTCATGGGACAAGAACTTGACATTTGAGACTTCAAAATTTTGTCGGACTCTACAAGATGAGTCCAATTTCATTTAGGATTTTTGGAGACTACTTACCCTAAACTCTAGCTCACACTTATATAACACTTATATAAAGTGTAATATATTTCTTTGAATAGGCATCTCTAAAATTTCATATATTCATGAAATATTCGTGAAGTGATCAAGATAGGGGCGCACTCTTCTTGATAACCAAATACTTTAACAAGATCTGTAAAATCATTTCACGATGATCAAATAAATCCTAAGAAGGTCCACATCATCCTAATTTGAGTGACACTAATAGCCTTTGAATCATGGATATGAGAGGGGAATTAAGGGATAAATATATTTGTACTCATAAACTTTATGAATAAACTCATTCTTTTTTATTTATTTTGTGATTGTAATTTTTTTTTTTTATATTTGAAAAAATATAGTGCAAATAAATTTGCACGTCTAGTGTGACCTAATTTTCTCTTCATCTCCTCTCTCACAAATAAAATGCAAATATGAAGCCACAAACCGCAAAAATTGAAACTCTGTTTTTATGGGTACTTCAAGTATCATCTTTGAGTTTATCAAGTTTACACTTTGACAAGCCACAAACCGCAAAAATTGAAACTCTGTTTTTATGGGTACTTCAAGTATCATCTTTGAGTTTATCAAGTTTACACTTTGACAAGCCTTGAAGTAGTGGGAATTTATAGATACCAAAAGTTTGTGGAACTCTATGAGATAGGTCACTTCCTCAAGAAAAGGGTGACAGTTTGTAAAGTCACGATTAGTGGGAACATCTTCTCGAACGAGCTTAACACACTTGTAGCTTAGGACAGGTTTAAATTGTTTTTCAATATCATTACTGTCAATGTACACAAAGCATTCTCATTCAAATTACCAAAATTCTAGTATGGTTGCCTAAATACTTTAATATAGAAAAAAAGATTATTATTATTAATAAAAGAACAAGTTTTCTTTTTTGTCCTATATTTTACATAGGCTATGTGTCACGAACTTAGAGTTTCACTAATATTCCGTGCGACACCTGGAAACTTACTCACGAATCTTTCACAGTCTTGTAAGCTCAAGTAAGCCTTTTCAAACTAAGATCGCTAAGAGAATGCAATAAAGACTGGAAAAGCTTTGGAAGAAGGCTTTGTATTACTTTGTGAAATGCTTTACACTTGGTTGGGTCAGTTTGCAAATGAGAGGCCCTCTATTTATACTACCTCCTAAGGACCTAAGTGTAAATACTATTTACTTTACAAGTTCTTACAATATTTACACTTTAGTTCTATTCTAGAATTCTCTACAAGTTCTGGGGAATTCTAAAGACTTCTGGAAAATATCTAGGGAGTTCTAAAGTGTTCTACTTACCTCTCCACAACTCTAGATTCTTCTCCCTTATCTCGATGCCAAATTTGAACAGTGAAGTGGCAGGACATGACACTCTCCCCCACTTGTTGATGCAATGAGTGTGGCACATTGCTGCAAGAACTCCCGAATTCGGTCCTTAAACTAATAGAAATCTTCATATCTCTCCCATGTGGCCTCCTCTGAAGATTGTACCTTCCAATGTACAAGGAATATGGCACTTACTTGCTGTCCTCACTTTCTTCTTGCTTGATACTCTATGATAGACTCGATTTTTCGATCATGCGAGGCAGTGATAGTTATGGTTGCCCATTTTGACTAGTTCTGGCTGGGATCATCTTTGTCCTCATGGTATGGCTTGAAGATGCTCACATGAAAGACTAGATGTATCTTGAAGTATGGAGGTAACTCCACTGTGTTGGAGACCTTGCCTACCTTAGCAATGATCTTGAACAGGACCTCATATTTTCGCAATAAGTTATAATGTACGACCTTTAGTGCTTTAAACTATCTTGGGTTGAACTTCACCAAGACCATGTCTCTAACTTGGTAATCCGTGGGACGTCGATTACGGTCAGCAAATTTCTTCATCCTTTTGGTTGCCTTGTCTAAGTCGGACTTGGCAGTGTTGAGTTGTTTCTGCCATTCTTTGGAAAGATGGTAGGGTCCCAAACTCCTCCTTAGCGATGCAACCGGCTGTAGCGGGCATGAAAGTAGCATATTTTGAAAATATGTCCACCATGACCTTTATCGTTCCATACCCATCGGACTTAGGTAAGGAAGTGATGAAGTCCATGGTCACGCTCTCCCATGGGCGTTCTGTTACAGGTAGTGGCTCAAGTAGCCCTTTCGGTTGCCTCTATTCCACCTTGTCCTGCTGACACACCAGACATGTCTATATGTAGCATTCTATGTTGTCTCTCATGCGTGACCAATAATAGATTGCCTCAATCAACGCCCTAGTTCGTCGCTTCCTTGGATGCCCAGCCACAGTGCGTAGTGGCTCTCTTTGATGATTTGCCGCCTAATAGACCCAAACTTGGGCACATAGACCCTTTGATCGGTAGTGAGTAGGAGATGGTCTTCCACCCAAAAACCTCTTGTCTTATCTTGGGCGACCAACTCCATGAGCTTCTTTGCCTTTGGATCGTGTTGCATGCCATCCTTCATATCATCCTAGATGTCACAATGAGTTATAGTGATGTAAGCGAGCTCAACCTTCTTACTTAGTGCGTTGGCCACTACATTGCCCCTTCCCGGCTTATACTTTAAGATGTAGTCAAACTCGGCTAAAAAGTATAGCCACCTTGATTACTTCGGGGTGATCTTCTTTTGTGATCGGAATTAGCTAGTGGCCTCATTATTGGTCTTAACCACGAACTTGGAGCCTAGTAAGTAGTGTCCCCGCGTACGTAGGCAATGTAAGATGACTATTATCTCTTTCTCCTACACCGTGTAGCGTCGTTCGATCTTATTCAATTTGTGGCTCTTAAAATTGGGTGTCTATCTTGCATCAATACTCCCCCAATGGCGAAATTTGAAGCATCCGTATGTACCTCAAAGTTCTTTCAGAAGTCGGGTAGCATCAAGACCGACTCTTCAGTCACAGCGGCCTTGAGGTTTTCGAGAACCATTTGGCACTCCTCTCTCCAAACCCACGACTTATTCTTCTACAATAACTCGATCAGCGGAGCGGCCTTAGCGGAGTATCCACTTATGAATCTGCGATAATAGTTCGCAAGTCCAAGGAAAGATCTCAACTTGATCACTTTTGTGGGTTTCTCCCACTTTTTTATCGCACATATCTTCGCTTCGTCCATCCGCAGTTCGCCTTGGCTAATTATTTGCCCTAAGAAGTGTACCTCGTGCTGGGAGAACTCACATTTCTCCTACTTGATATAAAGTTGATTATCCCGTAAGACTTGGAAAACCTTCTTCACGTGCTCCTCCAAGGTGTTGTTATAGATGACGATATCATCTAAGTATACTACCACAAACTGATCCAAGTAGAGAATAAATATTTTGTTCATCAACGTGCAAAAAATGGTGGGTGCGTTGGTTAAGCCGAAGGGCATCACCAACCACTCGTATGCTTTAAATCTCGTCACGCACACCATTTTTTGCTCATCCACTTCCGCAATGCGAAGCTGGTAGTAACCTATACGAAGATCCACCTTGGTGAAATACTTGGCATGCCCAAGTCTATCAAATCGGCAATAAGCGGGATATGGTATTTATTTTTTATGGTTACCTTATTAAGAGCCCAGTAGTAGTCGATGCATAGTCTCTATGACCCATCTTTTTTCTTTTGAAACAAGACTGGCATGCCATAAGGTGTTTTGGATGGGCGAATGTGACCGGCCTTAAGGAGCTCTTTCAGGTGCTTCCTTAGCTCTTCTAACTCGGGTGGAGCCATACGATAGGGTGCATGTGCGAGTGGATTAGTTCTAACCTCTAACTCGATCTTGTGATCTACCTTGCACCTATGAGGTAAATTCTTTGGCATCTCGTTCGGCATTACATCTTTATTCTCTTTAAGAACCTTCTCAATGGCCGGTGGCAATGCCTTCTTGGCACCATTGTCTTCTCCCAAACTTGAAATGGTGGCTATGAACCTCGACTCTCCTTTTTTAAGGTCATTCACGATCCGCATAATCGACAATTTGGCATGTTCTTCCTTCTTTAGCACATTAACTAGAGGTATCATGCATGAACCTTCTCGCTCCATGACCATGAGTCATTGGAGGTAGGGATCGATCATCGTATGACACTTTTGGATGAATTCTTACCCAAGACTGATATCAAATATATCTAAAGAAGCTACGGTAAATTTAGTCTTACATTGCCACTTACCCAACGTGATGCTTACTCATTGGGCAACTCCACACACGGGAGTTAGGTGTGCATTGACGATCTTGAGGTGGGTGTTATTTGGATTGTAACTTAGCCCCAACCTTGTTATCACGTCTTGGTCGTAATGTTCGTTTCTGAATTGGAGTCTACCATGGCACGAGTTGGTCATCCATTAATTGAGATGTCTACATATTGCGTGTTATAGTCTTCCAGCTTCTCCGTCTGCTTGGCAATATCCCCGTATATCCCGACCATGGCTAGCTGTGTCGTGCCCGCATCCTACCCTTTCTCTTGTGTGTCCTTCTCTTTACAGCCGTAGGATAGCACCAAGGTTCTTCATTTCCGGGCACCTGGTATAACTATGCGGTCCACTACATATGTAGCAACCATCTCCTTTTGTGGTCTGCGTCTTCCTCTCTGTGTAGCTCTGGCGCCCGAACCGCTTGTCGTTCGACTTGTAGGAGTCGTGTTGTTTAGATTGTGCAGGTTGCTCCTTACCTAGGACACGATCTCCCCCACCTTTAGCATGACTAGTCCTCGCGTCCTTCATTTTCGCCTTATCATGCATGTCATGCTTGAAGTCAGTCAAGGCTTCGACTTGTGTGATGGCCTCATCTATGGTCCTAACCTGCCATCATTCCAACTTCATCTTAGCCCAATTTTCAATCCATCCATGAAGTGGAACAACATGTGTTTGTTCGTCAAGTTAGGAATTTGAACCATAAGAGTAATGAACTCCTTCACGTATGCTCGAATGCTGTTTGTTTTCTTTAATTCCATGAACTTGCGTTTAGCCTCATAGATGATGTTGTTAGGGAAAAATGCCTTCTATAACTCTTCTCAAAATTATGCCCAAGTGTTGATGGTGCACAACCCGTTCCCTATCTCAGTTTTCTTGTGCCTCCACCATAGCATGGCCATTTCTGAAAGATACAACACAACAGTGTTGATCTTATTTTCGTCTCTCTTTACCTGACTACACTTGAAGTAATTTTCCAAGTACCATAAGAAGTTCTCCACCTCTTGGGCGTCACAGACGCCTTTGAACATATGTGGCTTGGGAGCCTCGACCCTGGCTTCCCTATCTCGGTTGGATAATGTAGATCCTTCAGCTTCAACGCCCTCCTTGAGTGCTTTCTTCTCAGATCTCATGGCTTCAATCATACTTAGCGCATCAATGAGCTGACACTCTAAGAAAGTGATGGCCTCCTTCATCTCGAACTCGGCACGCTGGCGGCCCTCTAACTCCTTGCAGATGTTGTTGTTTTCCTCAAGGGTGAAGTCCTCTAGAGTCTTGAACTTTCCATCAACCTCATTCAAACGCCGGCCTAATAACTCCATGGTCTGCCTCGCCATTTCAACCCTTGTGACCTATTCCTCTCCAGTGGTGACGTCAATGGCCTTCTCACCATCCTCATCATCACTTGCTTCAATGGTCGAAGGTGGGTGACATATTAGTGCCTCGTTTGGTGTATGGTCGAGCAACATTTTCTTACTACTCTTGTGGTGCTTCTTTCCTTTGTAGATCTTCCTTCCACCATCCAGCCTGATGTTGGTGGTGCTAGCAACGTTTACATCTCCTTCGTTGGTCATTCCCTTAGTACAAACCTTTGCTCTGATACCACGCTGTCGGAGACTTAGAGTCTCACTAATGTTTCGAGCAGCACCTGACAACTTACTCACGAATCTTTCACGGTCTTGTAAGCTCAAGTAAGACTTTTCAAACTAAGACTGCTACGAGAATGCAAGAAAGACTTAGAAAAACTTGAAAAGCTTTGGAAGAAGGCTTTGTATTACTTTGTCAATTGGACCATTTTGCCAATGAGAGGCCCTCTATTTATATTATCTCCTAAGGGCCTAAAGTGTAAATATTATTTACTTTACAATTCCCTACAACATTTACACTTTAGTCCTATTATAGAATTCTCTACAAGTACTAGGGAATTCTAAAGCCTTCTTGAAAATATCTAGGGCGTTCTAGAGTGTTCTACTAACCTCTCCACAACTTTAGATTTTCTCCCTTATCCTGATGCCGAATCTAAACAGTGAAGTGGCAAGACATGACATTATGGATCACTGCGGTCCAAGCCAAAAAAGCCAATCACACTTTGCATTAGGTATTTAGACAATAATAACTCCTGCAACACACAATGCTAACAAGTTTCCTCTTATGTCCTATATTTTTACATAAGCTATGGATCACTAAGGTCCAAGCCAAGTGACACTTTCCATTAGGTATCTGGACAATAATAACTCCTGAACACCCACTAGAACACCCAATGCTAAGTAATCTAATATTAAAGTAAGCAAAAATTAAGTGAATATCGAAGCTAGCATTATATTGATCATACTAGTATAAAAGGTTTACATCATAAGGCATTATGTGAAAGTTATGATAAAGACATTTGTCAAACAAAAATTGATATAAACAACAATTATGTGTCAATTCTAAGTTAGTTGGGGTCAATTCTCTTGGTTTTTTGGATCAGAGCGAGAAGGAATGGATATATAGGTGACATGTATAAGTTATACTTCCAATTCCCGCTCTACGGTAACCTAATAATTGGATTATGAAGACATAAAGAACTTCAGAGATTGGAGGTGCACCAAAATTTACTTAATACCTACCTAGAATAGTAGGGTTCATGGAACATAATAAAAAGGCAATTCAATATATTGTTCACTAGAGGAAAATTCCTTTTGCATTAGAAATATAACTTTTTTAGCATACAATCAAAACATTACCTGGTCGACAAGGAAGTAAGTTGAGAACCATGAGGTATCAAGTACAATTTTCAGCGGTGGAAAAAATCTAGGTGATTTCTTCTGTTTATGCCTTGAATGATAGACTTACCTAGTACCACGATCAAGCAAGCAAGATATATAGTTTAGAAATAGAAAGGAAGAGGGAGAGATACTTGATGTAATTCTAGATGCAAGAACAATAAAGTGAACCACAATCAAGCAAACAAAATATACCATTAAGAAACACAAAGAAAGACAGAGAGGTTTAGAAGAAAAAAAGGACAATCTATCAACTAAAAGGCATTTAATTACTAGACTAAAATATAAAAGTGAAAATAAATTGAACTCATAAAAGTGAAAACTTACCCAAATAATCAAGAGGGTTCAATTGGACAGATGTGAGGGTCTCCCCAAATTCACAAAGTAGCCTAAACATCAAATGTTCATTCAAAAACCAACCCCTAAAACAAACCCTAGTTTCTGCTATTTATAATAGTAGATAAACTAACCTAAGCTAGTTAAAATAATACCCTTGAGCTAAAACGAAGGAAAGTCTAGCCTATTAATTATTTAATATGTACTCACCTCTTGCTTAAATTTTCATTTTAGTATATTTTAAATCTTCCATGCTTCTTTCATTAATCTTCTAAGGTATCCAAATTACTTCGAATCGACTTGATGGTCTTCATATCCATGATGACTAATCCATATCACATCATGATATGTATAGAACACCACTACATGAATATAATCTTAAATCTTTTAAGTTTTAATATCAAATCACTAAATATATATTAGTAATGTGTAATGAATACATGAGTGATTTGGAATAAAGTAATTAACACCTTCTAGGTAAGAAACTGAAGAGTTTCCTTTGATTCCCCCCATAAATGACTTTTCCCTTTTAGCCAATTTTTTAAACTCAAAAGAAAATTTCAAAATTCTAGAATAATTTTTTCCAACAAAAAATTCTTTCACATGGATAAACAACAAAGAGTTAGAACAATGATGAATAAAAGAAGGGAAACGATAGGAGTTACATTACCTTGGTTGAGTGACACATCTTGTATGAGCAGAAGAGAGATGAGAACGTTGGAATGGGTTTTGGTACAACCCATAAGAGAAGAAGGAGTAGAGTAACATTCAGTCGTGAGCAAGGAGGCAAAATAGGAAGAAGAAATGAAAGTGATCTCAAGAGGAAGTTGAAGTTAGCTTTTATAGATAGGGTTAATGAAAGTGGGCTTTACCCTAATCAGATTAGAAATAGGTTGTTTTGATTGTTTTATTTTGGGCTTGGGCCAAAACTTTATTCTCATTTTTTGATAATTAATAAAATGGCCTATATGACCAAAAAAATCTTACAAAAAAGGTTTTCGGGGTAATTTAGGAAGTATTGGAATATCAAATATGGTAAAGAAATGTCAATCATGTAATATTTTCAAAACAATTAAAATATGAAATTGCCAAGATTTTCGTGAGTTCCTCATATAGAGAATACCTTCATCCCCCTTCACAAGTACTTACATTCGGATTGTGTAGGAATATAAGAAATCAAAATTCCATCTATGGTAGATAATGATACTATGAGAGATTTATTGATCACCAAAGATAAGTAATCCTGAAGAGTTTTCTAGCTCCTCCAAAATTTTGAGAACAATATGAATCGAATTTGTTGATTCTCTCAATGAACTCCCAATATGCACAATGACCAAGGATGATTTACTCTTTAGATATCAAACTCTAATACACCGCAATCAAGAAAATCTAAAGAAATTATGTCCCCCTAACCATTAGACTTATATAGTAGAGGAATCTGGTAAACATGGAAACTGTGCTCATGTTCAAGTACTTATGTCACAGACTTTAAGGTAGAAAATCCTACCTTTGGTTTGAATCGTCTTGCATGAAGAATGTGCAAACAAGTAAAAGTAGATGAGGATAATAGATCGATGTTAGGTCTCCAACTTATCATTTATACCTTCAACCTTTTTTTGTAGCTACGAAAAGGAATTACGCGCATCAAATTAAGAGGGCACAATATTATCATCTCGAGAAAAATGGTCCACATTCTCTTTCATCATTAGCTAAAGGGAATATGAAGAATTGTTACCTTAACTACACTTCCATCTTCAATATTGGTGTATCTTACTTTCTATAAGCAAGACTATTTAAGAAAGAAAATTGTATTGCAGGTGAAGGGAAGTGAGTCTTTAATAGAGATGAAGTAAATTTCAAAGAATTTACTATTTTGTATGGTCATAGTGATTTCACAATATCGTTATAACAATAAATATTGAAAAGTGCAAAGAAATATAGGTGAGATGCTTCCTCATAAATATACGAACAACATATTGGGATAACTCGAAAAATAAAAACATTTCAATTAATTGAGGACAAAGAATGGGGGCAAAAAGGAAGAATCCCTAGATTAGCACAATGGAATATAGGAATGGTAATTAAGAGTTCTTTAAGTTTACAACCTTACTAGAAAGATCAAGAATGATAAATGTTAACTAACCTTAAAAATACATTTAAGAAAATATTAATGGATAAACTAGCATTCCAAATTGTTATCGTAGTGAGACTTTCTTTCTCATAGCTACCACTTCTACAAGTTCATCACTCATTATCCCATAATGGTAAATTCATCACAAAGTTGCTTAGCTAAAATGCCAAACTTCACCGTGTTTAACCCTTTCGAAAAGAGAGATTTCAACCCGTAGAATCAAGCTATTCATGATTAGTAAAGAAAAAACATACCATTGAAATGGGCTGGAAAAGTTCTACACACACATTAATATATCGTTGAGTTTTCAAGAGCATAGTTTTAGTTTAATATCAAGAGAATGATGAAATTACAAAGTATAAATGGACAGAGCTTAACAATACTAGTAGGGAGTGTATCAGTTCCACTTCCTTCATAATTATCCCAAATATATCAAGAGATAAATCAAACAATATAATATTGTCGTTAATGCTGAAAATATTATGGTGATTCATCCAGGTTTGTGGGCAAATTTTTGATGATCACCATGACTTTTTGTAAGGCAATTTGTCAAGATTTATGATCAATTTTTTTAACATCACCATAACTTGATGTTAATGAGGTCTTGCCCAATATCAAATTTTAGTAGTGAAAAACATATTCATCTTACAGTTGAATCTAGGAGGTAGGATGTACACATATATTATCCCTATCTTTGCGGGATAAAGAGTTTTTTTCTAATTGATCCACAATTCAAAAGATGGGTTTATTTAGATCTCTTTGGAAGTTGGTTTTTCTAGTAGTGAACATTCGGTATAATCTCACAAGTGAATTTGAGGAGGGTAAGAATTAAGATGTACACATATTTTACTCATATCTTTGTGTGATAAAAATATTATTTCTAATAGACCCATGATTCAAAAGAAAAGTTCATAACATGGTTGTAAGGAAACAAATATGACAATAAAATAGCAATAGAGAAACAAATTTAGGTTTATGCGTAGATATTCTTCAACTGATTAGATAGTATAGTTTTTTGTTAAAAAAATAATAAAAAAAATTACAGGATGATATATATTAATATGGGAAAGTCAAGTAGTTTTGTTGGTGAAGTTACAAAATTACAATTGAAAATAAAAGGGAAAATGCATAAGTACCCCCCAGCCTATGTCCAAAATTCCTGAGACACACCTAACCTTTACTAAAGTCCTATTACCCTCCCGAACTTATTTTTTAATTAATTTTCCACCCTTTTCGGCCTACGTGGCACTATCCTTGAAAAAATTATCAACACGTGCTGGGCCCACAAGATAGTGCCACGTAGGCTGAAAAGCGGTAGAAAATTATATATAAAATAAGTTCAGGGGGGTAATAGGACCTTAGTAAAGGTTAGGTGTGTCTCAGGGATTTTGGGCATAGGTTGGGGGGTTACTTATGCATTTTCCCTATAAAGAAAATAAATTTCCAGGTTGAGATATGAATATATATCTTGCTCTTTTTAAGGAGATTTAAGCCCATGGCAACAAGTCTTTTCATCAGTCCAGCAATAATCTTCTTAACTTGTCCTCTCCGGACAACATACCTCAATCTCAAAGTACAAGTCAACAAATACGAGACAAAAATTGAATCCAAAGCTTCATAAAAAGAACATCTCCCTTCAACTAATAAGAACTTTTTTTACTCACTTTTATGCATTCTATATTTTCTTATACACCGAAAAAAGTAAGATCATCATTATTTGTAGTGGAGACATTCTTTCTTGCCATGAATTGGAAGATTATGGAGTAGTAAATTGGATAGACAAATGACCTAGAGGTTACATGAGTTTCAAGACATAAAAAGATAGAATAATGAGTGAAATAATAGAGTTCAATGAGAAGTTATGGCCAATATGGCTGACCACATTCAGTCACTAAATAAATGGCAATTACTCCAACGTTGTGCTAACAAAGTAAGACCATCACTATTTATAGGGGAGACATTCTTCCTTGCAATGAATAGGAAGATTATGAGGTAGTAAATTTTGTAGATAATTAATGACCTAGAGGTTACATGAGTTAGAAGACATAGAAAGATAGAATAATGAGTGAAATAATGGAGTTTCAATGAGAAGTTGTGGCCAATGTGGCTGACCACGTTCAGTCACTAAACAAAAGGCAATTACTCCCAAAGTTCTGCCAAAAAAGTAAGACCATCACTATTTATAGGGGAGAAATTTTTCCTTGCAATGAATAAGAAGATTATGTGGTAGTAAATTTGGTAGCTAAATGACCTAGAGGTTACATGAATCACAAAACATAAAAAAGATAAAATAATGGAGTTTCAATGAGAAGTTATGGTCATGGCTGACCACGTTCAGTTACTAAACAAAAGACAATTATTCTCAAATAATAGAGTAAGACCATAACTATTTATAGGGGAGAAATTCTTCCTTGCAATAAAAAGGAAGATCGTTGGGTATTAAATTGGGTAGATAAATGGCCTAGAGGTTACATAGATTACAAAAGGGATAAGGCACAAGTACCCCTGTGGACTATGACCGAAATCTCAGAGATACACCTAAATTTAACTAGGTCCTATTACTCCCCCC
>NC_064282.1:102954090-102956224 GCF_019186545.1 Solanum stenotomum
CCATTACAAAACATAAAAAGATAAAATAATGAGTGATATAATAGAGTTTCAATGAGAAGTTATGGCCATGACTAACCACGTTCAGTCACTAAATAAAAGACAATTACTCCCAATGTTCTACTAACGTTTTCCTAGGAAGAATGGGCAATAGAGGATGATAGGATAGGAGACAATTTAAAAATAAAATAATATTAAAATGCTCAAATATACTAACAATTTTATGAATATTTTTTTTCATGAAAAAAAAAACAAAAGAGGTTGATGCAAATCACATACCAAACAATTGTTCACATCATCAACTGAATTATGTTAATTCAATTATGAGACATTTTGTTGTTCAAAACATAAAATCTTGAGAAAAAAAGGCACATGATAAGGTTAGGAAATTAATTATAGTCTCTAATCTACATTGATAATAAACTATGAAATATTGCCAGAACTAGAAAACAAAAGAAATTTAATATACCTAAAAAACATCTATAAATTTAACCACCTTCTAATAAGCTTCACTCATTATTTCCAAAATATTCTTATTTTTTCTTTGTCATTCTTCTTTGTTTCCCTTTGCAATCATTATCCTGATCGTTCTTGAATTCGCAAGCCTTATTTCTCACTCTCATACTCCTCCTCACCAATGACTCACCTTCTTGAGCTTTGTTATGTGCATAATATGCCCTGTTCTCCATTTTTTGTTTGGCCAACATTGGCTTGCCTGCTGCTGCTAATCCACACACAATTTCACGACATAATTAGGGTTTCTCACAATAATGGCTTTGAGTTCAGGCACGACAAAATATTGAAGAGTTTCATTCGGGTAATAAACAATGACGTTGCTGAAAATCAATAAAATATCTTTAAAGAAATTGGCATTTTCCAAGTTCGAAAAACCTATCTTGTTCTAACATGTTTTGAATAATGTAGAAATCCATATGCTGCTTAATTTGTTTAGTATAATATATATCTTCTTGAAAAAAAATATAAATATTAGCACTAATAACGAATATACAATCCATGTTTTATGATCCTTATACTGTAAATTTGACCTCACAATAATGAGTTTAAAAAGAAAAAAAAAGACTTTGGCATTAAACATGTCAGATACTCTTTTTTTCCGATTTTATGTAACATCATTTTACTATCAATCTATTAAAAAAAATATGACATATGTCTATATTTGAAAATAATCAAGCTATACATTTTTTATTTTATCATTAGTGAAAAGTTTTATAGTCACACAATTATTACAACGTATCCAAGACCACAAGTTTTAGAATTCTTTGTTCCATGTAGAGTCAAAGTAAACATGTCTTTAAAGATAAAAAGATATGAGGTTCAAACTTCATCATGTTTCAATTAAGAAAATACTATTTTCTTTTATAATAGATTAAAGAGGAAAGAACGTCACATGAAATAGAAGAAAGAAAGTATTCTTTTTAATTGTCTAAGTTTTAGTTTATAATTAAAGTACAAATATAAGTATAAGAAATTAACCACAACATATATATATATATATATATATATATAGATTAGCAATGTATTTACCTTTCTGAGAAGTTGAGATTCTAAAAGACAATAATGCTTGTGAGATCTCACCACATCAAGAATTTTTATGAAATCTTGATTAATATCATTAGGATTTATCATCTCTTTTTTTCTTCATTTAACTTTATTCTTTCTTCAGCTTCTTATTTGAAAAAAATTAAGAAATTTTTACTACATAAACATAGCATAAAGATATCAATAATCATATTACCTTTGTGCTGTCAATTTATAATAAAACAATGTGGATATATAATTTCACTCTCATATTGCTATTAGTGAAAATTATAAACACTTGATAGAAATGAAGGATAAATTATGCATTCGAGAAGAGATTATAAATAATCTTACAGACTCTTTGAGAAATAAAGATCGTAACATACAAAGAATTGCTAGTTGGAGGATCTTAGTAGCTATGTTGGTTGACTAACTGAATTTTCAATTTATTGGTGAGGGTTTGACCCTACCTTGTAATCCTCTCCTCCATTTTCTCTTTCTCTAACTCCAATTTTATTTTATTTTTTAAAATAAAGAAGAATTTCTAGTTTGGAAAGGCACCAAAAATAGAGAAAATGCATAAGTACCCCCCCCCCCC
>NC_064282.1:102956394-102960874 GCF_019186545.1 Solanum stenotomum
CAGAGGCGTATCCAGGATTTTGAGATGATGGGTGCACTATTACAAAAAGGTGGATCTAAGATATAAATTTGATCGATTTAACATTTAGGTTTTTATCACTAAAAATAATTAAAATTTTAAAATTATAGCTCCAAAGTTATTTTTACCTATCCAAACCACTTAGAGAGACATTACCCAATTTTAAAAAGGAAAATAAAACAAGATAACTAAAAGATTCAAATTTCTAACCTCACTTAGAGAGGTGCACCCAACATAATCGCACGGTATAATACTTCAAGTGTGGGTTCACATATCTATATTTAAATATTTAAAAAAAATATAACACTACTATATATGATTTCAGGAGGGGAGCATGGGTTCATGTGAACCCGGTGACCCCCTCCTGGACACGCCTCTGCTTTTCGGCCAACGTGGCACTATCTTGTGGGCCTAGCGCGTGTTGACAATTTTTTCAAGGATAGTGCCACGTAGGCCGAAAAGGGGTAGAAAATTAATTTAAAAATAAGTTGGGGGGGGGGGGGTAAAATAGGACCTTAGTAAAAGTTAGGTGTGTCTCGGAGATTTTGGGCATAGACTGGGGGTACTTGTGCATTTTCCCCCAAATATAATATAAAGTATTTTCTCTTGGGAGAATTAAGCAATTTGACTTATCAAATTATTTTCTTTCCTTTTTAGGTTTTTTTAAGTGTACCAAAAATATAGATTTACAACCTAAATTTGGACAATAAACGTAGCCAAACTTAATGAATAATTATTTGGGGCCAATTATCAAACCTAACAATCAATTAGTGATTTTATAAGAAAAACATGAATTAGCTAGAAAATTTGTTATTAAAAAATATATAGTTAATGGTATTGTTTAACAATTTTTCCCTAAATATTTTAACAATGGAGTTTTGATATTTAGTGATAGTGGTTTTTTTTTCCTGGTAATAGTAAAATGGAATCAAGAACATTTTATTTGAAAAAAAATATTTAAAAAATTAGTGCATATTGTACCAATTAGTGATACTTTATTTGTGCTCCAACACCTAAACTTTAGAAAAGATAACATATCTTTGGATATATTTTGTATCTCCTAAGAAATTTTGTTTTTATAAAAACCATCATATAAATGTGGATCAAACAAAACATTAGTGAAAACTCATAATTCTTCAAACATCATAAGTAAAGAATAATTAAAAAGGAAAAAAGGAGGGATTTATGAAAAAGATGAAGTATCCCTTAGTTTGACTTGCTCTGACCAATAATCTCAATAAGTCTTAGTAAGTTTATCTGTCATCAACATATGAATGCACTCACATCATCTTCTTCTTCAGTAATGTCTGATATAGACACTTAGAATGCCTTTTTAAACTTTCATACTCGACCAGACATTGTACATACGAAAATTAAAGAATACATCGATGTCGATCAGGAATGAAATTTGAGAATTTGACAGCCATCATTGTCCAATTTTCTAATCCATGATGTCGCACTGAACCTGCCAACACCATATCTTCTTTAACTTTCTCCATTTTTAAAGAAAAGTTTTGTGTGTTTTTTTTAGAGGAACTAGCACTTCATGAATTATGATCCAATTTTTTTCTTCTTAAAATAGGCATACCTCGCGTTAATGGGTGATTATTAGATTTGAATGAATCAAGACCAGCTAATGTGAATGTGACAAAAAGAAATAAGTGCTTTTTTTTCATTGTCATCTTCTCATAAAAATCGTGATATATAAATTGTATTTACTTTTCTTAAAATAACATATTTTTTTTACGATATTAGTGTTTTAAATTGTTCATTTTTTTCAAGTTGAATTTGAAAATTTTACTCACTTTTTTTAAAAAGAACTTTTCAATTTTATAAAATTGGAAATGAAACAACGATTTACAAAACACTATTGATGTCAACTTCCCTCTCTAAGTCTGTAGAAATCTCCATTGATTTACCTGACTCACCACACTCATAGTAGGACTAGGAACAAACATATACTGACAAGTATCCGAATATATTGAATTGTCATCATAACCTGAAAACCTCTAACAACAATCCTGATAAGTTTTGACCCGAGTTGTAGAAGCCTTGTCCAGAATAATCTCCCTCAGACGCTTGAATAGCTGCATGAACATATACACTGAACCGAGGATGAAAACCCCTCCTTAAAGATCCCCTACCTCGAGATGAGGTACCACTAAAATAACAAGTGCAAGACCTCTTGTCCGTCAAATCCCTAAATTCCTTGCGGCAAATAAGCTCAACCTCCATGGCCACCTCGATTACTCTTTGAAAAGAAGCTCTAGACGAGGTTGTCTAATAAGTTACTACATGGATATGATAAGTCAAACTTCTCATGCATTGACAAATTCTTGGTCTTATCTGGCAAAATCACCAAAGCATAGTGAAACAAGGCATGAAATTTTGTCCCAAAATCAATCTGAAATACCATCTTAAGTCAAGTGCTCAAACTAACTCCACTTCTCCTCTTGCAAGTTACAGGGAATGAACCTGTTAGTTTAGTATCAACATCAGACCGCCACCACTTCTTAGATAGGCCACACATGTGAAAAAAAGTGTAATCCACTCTGTGGGACTCCACCAACACCACATTTTGTAACGTCACATGACAACTCACAAGAAAGTCATAACTATTCTCTCCTTGTCCAATGTGAAACTGAAGTAGATCTATTTTCTAGAACATCTCAAACCTCTTATGCTCCTTATTAGGCAACATATCTGGGCATAACTTATACACCAACACCCGACGAAGGCATACAATCACATCTAAAAGTTGTTGTTGCGGCTGGATCCTAAAAATTTTGGTTTGGGTGTTGATCACAAATCTATTTTTCTTTCCTGGTCTAAGAATAGTCCAAAGCAACGGGTAACCTATCAGTCTAAGTGATCCCCTTAAGCAAGTTAAATACTCAAACGAGAGTGTCGCTATTAAAAAATAGTAAAAAAAGACCTAAAAAGCAGATCGCCTAAAAAAGACCTCATGAGGTCTTTATTCCACAAAACATTTTTTAACTTACTTTTTTTAAAGCAAGAGACCTCATGATGTCGTTCAAATCAAAAAGAAAATCCGCCAAATAATAATAGCGACTTAAAGGAAATTGTATTGGGTCACTCATGTGGGTCAATTCGAATTAGTGTGAGAAGAATATATATATATTAAATTAATAAATATAATGAAAATACAACTATTAGAAAAGGGTTCTCATAGGAGAAATTAACGTATCTTTCATTCTCTACAATTCAAAAGAATCGACACTTCTTTTGATTATTCTCCTTTTTCCTTCTACAATTCTAGTAAAGTTCGCATGAAGATTCTTTGAAGTTTTCTTTTTCAAAAAGTGTTGGAACGAACAACTGTAACATGTACGATTTTAGACTGTAGCTTTATATAGTATAGTTTGTATTTATATACATGTGATTGCACTTGAAACTATATTCAATGCTCCTGCAAATTAAGTGTATGATTAGATTCTCCATGACCTTACGAGGTTAATTTTAAATTTCAAAGAAAACATAACAACCTCATCAGATCTCCAAAGATTTAAAAAAAATTTAAAAAATATATTTAAAAAACAACCTCACGAGGTCTCTATTTATAAAATATTCGTTGATTACTTTGATTAAAAAAAAAAGACCTCATTAAAAAACTATTATAAAATATAAAATTCAGGAAAAAATAAAAATACCCCTCGACTATAGAAAAACGTTTAAAAATACCCTTTATCCATATCTTTTAGTATTCTAATACTCCCTTCCATTATCTTTTTTGCTCAGGGTTACACTTTATATATATTTTTTAAAAATATTTATTATATGTATGAAATGAAAACCGCAGATTATTTCCCATTATTTATCGGCACTTCGTCTTCCTCCATCGGTGATGAAGTCTGTAGTCTCTCTACCGGCGATGATGTCCGCAGCAGCAGCACCTCCATTGGCGAATTTCACGGCCACAACTGCTTCACGGCCTACAGCCCCCTCGATCCAGTGTAAGTTTCAAAATTCGCTTAATTTTAAAAAAAAATCCATGTTAGGTTTTACCTTTTGATGATTAGCTCTAAAACACTTTATTAATTCCTCATTAGGTTCATTAATTATGATTTTATTTTCTACTTTTGCTGCTAATTTTTAATGATACTTCAAATAATCGTGCTTGTTCAATAATTAATGATTTTTTGCAATAATATTAGTTATAATTAAGAAATCGTGTCATTGTGGTAATGTTGTTAAAATAAGTATTGAGATTTTAGTTGAATATTGGGGGAAGAAGTTGAGTGAACTGCTACAATCAGTTTCTAGTTATACTGGCTACTTCGATCTTAATGGAATCATCAGTTTTATGTAAAGGATCGAGAACATTTGTAAAGGGTAAAGAATGTTAACAACATTAAAGTATTGAGGGAACATCGAATGCTCTTTTATGGTTCCGATGATTACTATCTTGTTATTTCGGTGTGGAGATCAGGCAGTTGAGCAT
>NC_064282.1:102966340-102978853 GCF_019186545.1 Solanum stenotomum
AAACTTAGAGCTTGAAAATTGTACTCGAAAGAGAGAAACAAAATCCCTTAATGTTCGATTTCAATGACTTTTGGAGTTGAAAAATATTTCAGTTCATTTTATTCTTAGAAATCGTTTGTCCTGTTCAAAAACTTGAGGTTTTTCGATAGATAAGAATTATCATGTAGAATGAAGAATCGAAACTCATCTTTCATAACATTAACTCTTCCTAAACCGAGAATTTCCATCTAAACATTTTTGCAGAGATTTCTCAATCTTCACCAAAATTGAGATACACACTCTAATGCACAATAACATTACATTATAAACATAAACTCTAGCAAAGAACATCTACTTCACAGAAACCCATTTGTCTATTTTCAAATCTTTTTCAAGAACCCTTCTAATAAATTTCTAACTTTGAAGAAGATGGAATACAACATACCTGTAGCTGCAGAAACGTAAAACCCACTAAGAAGAAGACCCAAAAGCTGCAGATTCCTACAAGGAAAATCAAAGAAGAAGGATTAAAGGAAAATGCTACTTTTGTTCTTCAGAGAGAAAGGAGAAAGTCGATACCTACGAGGATGAAAAGTCTGAATTGAAGAAACAAATTAACCTAGTGATACTTTACCTTTTATTTTATTTTATTTTTACAATTAATATTAAAAAAAAAAAAAACTCTTTTGGCGGGTGTAGTAAAATTAGTGGAGGGAAATAATTGAGGGAAAATAATTGAGGGAAAGAGTTTGGCGGAACCGTTGCCATAGAGTACCTAAGGCGACAGTTTGTAGGAATCGTTGCAATAAAAGATACTATGGCAACGATTGTCACAATAATGCAACGATTTACTTCTTAAAGTGTTTCATTAGGTCCATTTGTCTATTGCAAAGGTTATAACCGTTGCGAATTACTGTCTATTGCAACGCATATTTAGTTGTTGCTAAATAATTGTTGCTACAGGCATGTTTTCTAGTAGTGATAATAGAGTTTCAATGAGAAGTTATGGCCATGACTGACCACGTTCAGTCACTAAATAAAAGACAATTACTCCCAACGTTCTACTAACGTTTTCCTAGGAAGAGTGGGCAATAGAGGATGATAGGATAGGAGACAATTTAAAAATAAAATAATACTAAAATGCTCAAATATACTAACAATTTTATGAATATTTTTTTTCCTAAAAAAAAAAAACAAAAGAGGTTGTGCAAATCACATACCAAACAATTTTTCACATCACCAACTGAATTATGTTAATTCAATTATGAGACATTTTTTGTTGTTCAAAACATAAAATCTTGAGGAAAAAAGGCACATGATAAGGTTAGGAGATTAATTATAGTCTCCAATCTACATTGATAATAAACTATGAAATAGTACTAGAACTACAAAACAAAAGAAATTTAATACACCTAAAAAACATCTATAAATTTGACCACCTTCTAGTAAGCTTCGCTCATTATTTCCAAAATATTCTTATTTTTTCTTTGTCATTCTTCTTTGTTTCCCTTTGCAATCATTATCCTGATCGTTCTTGAGCTTTGTTATGTGCATAATATGCCCTGCTCTCCAATTTTTGTTTGGCCAACATTGGTTTGCCTGCTGCTGCTAATCCACACACAATTTCACGACATAATTAGGGTTTCTCATAATAATGGCGATGAGTTTAGAAGCAACAAAATATTGAAGAGTTTCATTTGGGTAATAAACAATGACGTTGCTGAAAATCAATAAAATATCTTTAAAGAAATTGGCATTTTCCAAGTTCGAAAAACCTATCTTGTTCTAACATGTTTTGAATAATGTAGATATCCATATGCTGCTTAATTTGTTTAGTATAATATATATCTTCTTGGAAAAAAAATAAATATTAGCACTAATAACGAATATACAATCCTTGTTTTATGATCCTTATACTGTAAATTTGACCTCACAATAATGAGTTTAAATAGAAAAAAAACAGACTTTTGGTATTAAACATGTCAGATACTCCTTTCTTTCGGATTTTATGTAACACCATTTTACTATCAATCTATTAAAAAAATATGACATATGTCTATATTTGAAAATAATCAAGCTATACATTTTTTATTTTATCATTAGTGAGATGTTTTATGGTCATACAATTATTACAACGTATCTAAGACCAAAAGTTTTAGAATTCTTTGTTCCATGTAGAGTCAAAGTAAACATGTCTTTAAAGATAAAAATATATGAGGTTCAAATTTCATCATGTTTCAATTACGAAAATACTTTTTTTTTTTATAATAGATTAAAGAGGAAAGAACGTCACATGAAATAGAAGAAAGAAAGCATTCTTTTTAATTGTCTAAGTTTTAGTTTATAATTGAAGTACAAATATAAGTTTAAGAAATCACAACATATATATAGATTAGCAATGTATTTACCTTTCTGAGAAGTTGAGATTCTAAAAGACAATAATGCTTGTGAGATCTCACTGTAACATCCGACAATTTGGAACAACTATGAAGAAGCTTAGAACTTGGGAATAGTCTTTTTGGAAAAATTAAAAATCTGGAAAATTTGGCTAAGTATGGAAAATAATGAGATTTTGGCCAACTTTGAACAGTTATAAATCCTAGCTCAGGATGATTTGGGTGTAGTTCCAGTAATGTTTGCAAAGTTCGTGGTATGATCTTTCCAACGCCATCGAGTTTTCCTGTTTCCGAGTTCGTATGAGCGAGTTATGCCCTTTGAAAGTTGGACAGTTGGCAGGGAATCTGTCCGGAAAATTGTAAGGGCATTTTGGTCTTTTCCCTAGCCTTTTCTTTTGGATATATATGAGTGTGTTGGACTGATTTTGATCATCTTGTCTCATTTTTAAAGAGTTAAAGTAAGGGTTTAAGAGTGAAGGGGAGAAGAAGAGGAAAAAAAAAGAAAAAAGAAGATCAAGCTAGGTTTCGTCAAAAGATCGTCGTGGATATCGTCGGGGGTGATCCCTATTAGGTATGTGAGTTCATAGTGTTGAGTTGGTTCTTTCCCCTACACGCCAAGCTTGTTTAATTTCGGGAAAAGATTGATTATGTTTGATTGAAGTTGTTGGTTGGAATTGTCGAAGTTGTAGTTGTGTTGTGTTGTAGTTCTTGTTGGTTTGGTGTGTGTTTTCGGTGGTGTTTATGAGTTGAATCTATGTTATGTTGAGAGGTAAAACGTTGTATCATTAGCTTCCTATATCACGGCAAGGTATAGAATGGTCCTTGGGCAACGTGAGGTAAAACGTTGTATCACCACTAGGGCTCATAGTGGTGATTGTCGGTTAAAGAATCTCCCACTAAAGTTATATTACTCTTATATAAGAAAAGTTGAGCTGTTATTGTTTTATCTTTAACAAGCTAAGTTGTTTACACTGTTTTACAAGCTTTATATATTGCATGTGTCGTATTGCTTTATATATTGAGTTCAGTTATTCAAGAGTTAAACAGAGACAAGGTAAGAGTTCCTTTGTACTCCTTTCAAGCTTGAGTTGTGGTTTAGCTTTCCAGCTCGCATACTCGTACATTCAATGTACTGATGCCAGTTGGCCTGCATCTTATGATGATGCAGATACAGGTACCCAGGGCCAGCATCCGGTTCGCCGTTGATCCAGTTGAGTATTTCGGAGTCAGTGGTGAGCCTCTTTGCATTCCGGAGGACTCAGTTATTTTGTTCTCTCAAGTTTTGTTTTATTAGGATGTCGTGGGGTCTGTCCCAACATCCATCTCAGTATTTTAGAGGCTTCATAGACAGTCAGTCAGTTGGTTTGGAGTCTCTCATCTATGTATATATGTAAATATTCTATTTTGAGACTCGAGTTGCCTTTGTGGCCAGATTTTTATTTCAGTCAAGTTGTTTTAAAACCTTGCATTGCATTGAGTTTTCCGCTGAGTTAAGAAAGCCAGGTCAAGGGTTCGCTTTGGGGCCAGCAATGGTCTTCTAGTGCCAGCCACGTCCAGGGTGTAGGCTCGGGGTGTGACACTCACCACATCAAGAATTTTTATGAAATCTTGATTAATATTCTCCATTTTGTCATTAGGATTTATCATCTCTTTTTTTCTTCATTTAACTTTATTCTTTCTTCAGCTTATTATTTGAAAAAATTCAGAATTTTTTTCCTACATAAACATAGCATAATTAAAGATACCAATAATCATATTACCTTTTTGCTGTCAATTTATAATAAAAACAATGTGGATATATAATTTCACTCTCATATTGCTATTAGTGAAAATTATAAGCACTTGATGAAAATGAAGGATAAAATATGCATCCGAAGAGAGATTATAAATACTCTTACAAACTCTTGGAGAAATAAAGATCATAGCATACGAAGAATTGCTAGTTGGAAAATCTTAGTAGCTATGTAGGTTGACTAGTTGAATTTTCAATTTATTGGTGAGGGTTTGACCCTACCTTGTAATCCCCTCCTCCATTTTCTCTTTCTCTAACTCCAATTTTATTTTTTAAAATAAAGAAGAATTTCTAGTTTGGAAAGTCACCAAAAATAATATAAAGTTTTTTCTCTTGGGAGAATTAAGCAATTTGACTTATCAAAATTTATTTTTTCCTTTTTAGGTTTTTTTAAGTGTACCAAAAAAAATGATTTACAACATAAATTTGGACAATAAACGTAGCCAAAATTAATAAATAATTATTTGGGGCCAATTATCAAAGCTAACAATCAATTAGTGATTTTATAAGAAAAAACATGAATTAGCTAGGAAATTTGTTATTAAAAATATATAGTTAATGGTATTGTTTAACAATTTTTCCCTAAATATTTTAACAATGAAGTTTTGATATTTAGTGGTAGTGTTTTTTTTTTTTTTTTTTTGTGGTAATAGTAAAATGGAATCAAGAACATTTTATTTGAAAAAAATAAATTAAAAAAATTAGTGCAAATTGTACCAATTAGTGATACATTATTTGTGCTCCAACACCTAAACTTTAGAAAAGATAATATATCTTTGGATATATTATCTCCTAAGAAATTTTGTTTTTATAAAAACCATCATATAAATGTGGATCAAACAAAACATAAGTGAAAACCCATAATTCTTCAAACATCATAAGTAAAGAATAATTAAAAAGGAAAAAAAGAGGGATTTATGAAAAAGATGGAGTATCCCTTAGTTTGACTTGCTCTGACCAATAATCTCAATAAGTCTTTGTAAGTTTATTTGTCATCAACATATGAATGCACTCACATCATCTTCTTCTTCTTCAGTAATGTCTGATATAGATAGTTAGAACGCCTTTTTAAACTTTCATACTCGACCTGACATTCTACATACGAAAATTGAAGAATACATCGATGTCGATCAGGAATGAAATTTGAGAATTTGACAGCCATCATTTTCCAATTTTCTAATCCATGGTGTCGCACTAAACCTGCCAACACCATATCTTCTTTAACTTTCTCCATTTTTAAAGAAAAGTTTTGTGTGTTTTTTTTAGAGGAACCAACACTTGGTGAATTATGATCCATTTTTTTTCTTCTTAAAATAGGCATACCTCGGATTAATGGGTGGTTATTAGATTTGGTAAAAAGTTTATTTTAGTCAAATATAGGTGGAATGAATCAAGACCAGCTAATGTGAATGTGACAAAAAGAAATAAGTGCTTTTTTTCATTGTTATCTTCTCATAAAAATCGTGATATATAAATTGTATTTACTTTTCTTAAAATAACATACATATTTTAACGATCTTAGTGTTTTAAATTGTTCATTTTTTTTCAAGTTGAATTTGAAAATTTTACTCACTTTTTTTTAAAAGAACTTTTCAATTTTATAAAATTGGAAATGAAGCAACGGTTTACAAAACACTATTGATGTCAGCTTCTCGCTCTAAGTCTATAGAAATCTCTATTGATTTACTTGACTCACCACACTCATAGTAAGACTAGGAACAAACATATACTGACAAGTATTTGAATATATTGAATGGTCTTCATAACCTGAAAACCTCTAACAACAATCCTGATAAGTTTTGACCCGAGTTGTAGAAGCCTTGTCCAGAATAATCTCCCTCAAATGCTTGAATAGCTGCATGAACATGTACACTGAACTGAGGATGAAAACCCCTCCTTAAAGATCCTCTACCTCGAGATGAGGTACCACTAAAATAACAAGAAGTGCAAGACCTCTTGTCCATCAAATCCCTAAATTCCTTGCGGCAAATAAGCTCAACCTCCATGGCCACCTCGATTACTCTTTGAAAAGAAGCTCTAGACGATGTTGTCTAATAAGTTACTACATGGATATGATAAGTCAAACTTCTCACGCATTGACAAATTCTTGGTCTTATCTGATAAAATCACCAAAGCATAGTGAAACAAGGGATGAAATTTTGTCCCAAAATCGATCTGAAATACCATCTTAAGTCAAGTGCTCAAACTAACTCCACTTCTCCTCTTGCAAGTTATAGGGAATAAACCTGTTAGTCTAGTATCGACATCAGACCTCCACCACTTCTTAGATAGGCCACACATGTGAAAAAAAGTGTAATCCACTCTGTGGGACTCCACCAAAACACCACATTTTGTAACGTCTCATGACAACTCACAAGAAAGTCATAACTGTTCTCTCCTTGTTCAATGTGAAACTGAAGTAGATCTGTTTTCTAGAACATCTCAAACCTCTTATGCTCCTCATTAGGCAACATATTTGGGCATAACTCATACACCAACACCCAACGAAGGCATAAAATCACATCTAAAAGTTGTTGCGGCTGGATCCTAAAATTTTTTGTTTGGGTGTTGATCACGAATCTATTTTTCTTTCCTGGTCTAAGAATAGTCCAAAGTACCGGTTAACCTATCAGTCTAAGTGATACCCTTAAGCAAGTTAAATACTCAAACCAAAGTATCACTATTAAAAAAAGAGTAAAAAAAAACCTAAAAAGCAGATCGCCTAAAAAAGACATCATGAGGTCTTTATTCCACAAAGCATTTTTTTAACTTATATTTTTTAAAGCAAGAGACCTCATGATGTCGTTCAAATCAAAAAGAAAATCCGCTAAATAATAATAGCGACTTGAAGGAAATTGGATTGGGTCACTCATGTGGGTCAATTCGGATCCATGTGAGAAGAATATATATATATATTAAATTAATAAATATAATGAAAATACAACTATTAGAAAAGGGTTCTCATAGGAGAAATTAACGTATCTTTCATTCTCTACAATTTCAAAAGAATCGACACTTCTTTTGCTTATTCTCCTTTTTCCTTCTCCAATTCTAGTAATGTTCGCGTGAAGATTCTTTGAAGTTTTCTTCTTCAAAAAGTGTTGGAACGAATAACTGTAACATGTACGATTTTAGACTGTAGCTTTATATAGTATAGTTCGTGTTTATATACATATGATTGCACTTGAAACTATACTCAATGCTCCTAAAAATTAAGTGTATGATTAGATTCTCCATGTCCGCAGCAGCAGCACCTCCATTGGCGAATTTCACGGCCACAACTGCTTCACGGCCTACAGCCCCCTCGATCCAGTGTAAGTTTCAAAATTCGCTTAATTTTTAAAAAAATTTCATGTTAGGATTTACCTTTTGATGATAAGCTCTAAAATACTTTATTAATTCCTCATTAGGTTCATTAATTATGATTTTATTTTCTACTTTTGCTGCTAATTTTCAATGATACTTCAAATAATCGTGCTTGTTCAATAATTAATGATTTTTTGCAATAATATTAGTTATAATTAAGAAATCGTGACATTGTGGTAATGTTGTTAAAATAAGTACTGAGATTTTAGTTGAATATTGGGGGAAGAAGTTGAGTGAACTGCTACAATCAGTTTCTAGTTATACTGGCTACTTCGATCTTAATGGAATCATCAGTTTTATGTAAAGGATCGAGAACATTTGTAAAGGGTAAAGAATGTTAACAACATTAAAGTATTGAGGGAACATCGAATGCTCTATTATGGTTCCGATGATTACTATCTTGTTATTTTGGTGTGGAGATCAGGCAGTTGAGCATATGGTAATTGATAGTAGTTGCTGTGCCACCATTATAGGGTCAAGCAGAATTTTTTTTGACTGTTCACTTTGTTTTGTAATTAACTCAATCACACAATACTGTGTATGTTCTTATTGGAAAGTTCTGAAAAAGGTACAAAGTTCAATTTTTTTTTTGATGTAGTCCCCTAATTTAGTTTATTTGCATGTTGATTCTTCACTTTGAGTCATACAAATTTTGTTTATTGGACCTGTTCATTGGGAAAAAAGTTTATAAATATGATGGTCTTCTATTAACTATCAACGTTATCATTAAGCAATTGCAAGTTTAATTTTAAATATTAGGTGAAGGTTGCATGATTGTTTGAAAATTTTTGGTATTAGCTTTAGAGCTTGTTTGGTTGACTTTTCATTTTTGACTTATAAGCCAAAAGCTATAGAATTTAGGGGTTTTGGCCTATTTTTAGCACTTTAGTTTACAATTAAGTGCTTATAAGCACTTTTTTAACTTATCCAATCACTCCAAAAGTACTTAAGCTATTTTAAGCTTAAAAACACATTAAAAAAGTCAATCCAAATAGGCTCTAGTCTTTTTTAAGGTAAATGTTTCACTTAGTTGCAAGGCTATTTTCTCCCAAACCATAGACCCTACCCTTTGTCCCTCCTCCACTTCTTTTCTTAAGTAGCCTAACGCTATCCACAACCATAGACTCAATATCAACAACATAGAAGGCACACAAGCAGGAGGATACAAGCTTGAAATGCCCTTTTTAGCACATGCAAACGTAAGTCAGCTGATTGCCTTTCATAATGCTTGTGACAACTATTTTATGTAATAACTTTTGCTTGCAGTCGTGAAAAGATAACTCTAACTTGAAGCCAATATTCTTTCAAAATGCTTCAAGATTAAGTAGAACAAGTTTATAATTTGATTATTAAGATAATGGAAACACCAAGTATTTACAAGTATGTTACATTAGTTTCATGAAGTTGGAGGTTGAGTGAACTTTGAATCATGAAAGTGACCTATTATTGAGGTCGCTTTTTAGGTCTCTTTTTCCGGAAAAAAGACTTCATGAGGTCTCCTTTTGAGGTCTCTTTTTACTGTTTTTTTAGTAGTGTAATTAATGAACCAAACTTTTATCTGATTCGAAAACTATCATTTGATTATGTTTTCTTGGATAGGCCTGGTTGTAGGTGAGAAAGTATTTCTCATTGAGAATGCACAGTTTCTGTTGGAATACTCCTACTGTATAAGATCATCATGTCAAATCTTGTTGTTGCAGAGTTGTTTTGTTTGTTCTTTCAAAATGGTCTGCTGTTCTCTTCAATGGATATACATAATTATTTCAATTCCTTTTGGCAGGTAACTTGCTGTTCTATGTTAGACATCACGTTTACTCTCATAAGAAGTATTCCAAAAATGGAATTACCATTAAGTATAGAGATCTCCTGAAGCACATCAGACCAGAAAAGGGATATTCTTCAACGAGTGTTCGAGGCACCATTTATTGTTCAAATCAGAAGGAAAGAAATGTTGGCTTGCCTTCTGATCATATCGCAGTTGGTGCAAAAGTGATTTATGCTGCTGCTCCTGCAATGGGTCATAATCAGGTAAAGTAAATCTACTTACCATATGCATTGTCAAGCTAGCTTTGTGATTCCAGGGAATCATTTACTTCATTCTTCTCCTAAAACTGTTGTGGACCCAGCTCATGGGGAGAAACTTTTATCTCTCTTTTTTGATGCCCACCATGAGAGTTAAACTAAAGCTATATATGATGCTACGGTTTTGATCAAGTGTTTACCTTGCAACCGCTTATGACTTGAGGAGGAATCTACCCGAACTCTAATATCAGAGTTGCAACTAGAAATTTTCTCTTCTTTTACGGCCTAACGTTTTTTTTTTTGTAGAAGAATCTCCTCAGGGGGTTCGAATTGTTTCAAATGTCTTGATCAATTTAAATGGCAGTGAAATCTGAAACATAGAACTGTTATATGCCATAAACCTCAAAATATGCTGTCATCACGTTCATTACAACCTCTATGTACTTCCTATCCAGTTTTGGCTCCCCAAAGGGAGTAGCAATATTTTTTTTTCGCCCATTTAATTGCAAAGATTAGCAAATTACTGCCTTTATGGTTATTCTTTCTCTATATTCTCACTGTGTGTCTTTTCCCCACAGTTGTCTTATTGGTTTTCCTACTAAGATATTATTTTGAGAATTAGGTATATAATGTTAATATATGTTCCCTAAGAGAAAGTTGTGCTTATTCTGTTCCATGTAGTTGCACGTCATTCTGTCGCCTGCATGTGCAAAAAGTAGATATTATTTCCAAGGTTCACTTATCTGCAATTGAACAAAGTTCTTGTAAGAAATGCCTAGATTTTTGTTCTTTGCAAGGTGCCATTTATTCTCTATCAGATGTCCAGAACTCACGTATGCTAAAGTTCTGAATCTCAATTCCAGTGACAGTTTAGTTAAATGTCCTACAATAGGATCCTTCTCTTTCCAGGTATCATTCCTCCTTCAACATGAAACCTATTTAAATTGAGGGCATGTGCCAGTTTTCGGCTGGTTGGAGATTGACAGGTTTTTATTATTAGTTTGTCTATGCCTTTCCCTTTCAAAACACATCGTAGACATCTAAATCTTATTGGATCAGTCCATACAATACTTGTGCTAAATCCTAAATTCAAGACACTTGGATCAAGTCAACATTTTCGGTCAATAAGTTCCAAATTAATCATTTAATTCAAAATTATATGACTTAAGTGAAATCCAATGTCACGACCCAAATCTGAAGGGCCGTGACCGCCACTTAGTGAGCATATACCCCACCAAGCAAACCAACTCTCTTAATTATCATTAGGTAAGCAGTCAGAGGAAATGTTCTATTACTCAATGTTCAAAGAATCTAACTTCAAGAATTTTAGTTTCAGGAACTCCGTCTCTCATGCCCCATTGCGCACTGTGATCTGTCTGTCTAAGTTTTCTTCCCCTGGATATGGGTGTTAAATTTAATTTGGTTTGATTTGGTTTTTCTGTTTATCTTGAGACTTGAGTACCTCTATTTGTAATGCTGAGCAGCTATGCACGACCAAATAGTTAAAGTTAACATAACGAGACCGGAATGTAGAAGTTGAAAGCTTGATAGGTTTATCTTCTGTTTTAGAGAATACAAAATGTTCTCCAATTTTCTTACCTTTTTTGTTCCAATTCTATTGGATGTCCCTGTAGGAACTCTTACCTTTATTGCTTGATGTTTCTCTAACAGTAGTTTTGCAGCTTTTCTGAGGCATTCTCTCTTTTCCTAGCATGTCTGTCGTGTGGTTACATTGGACTGACAAATTGTGCCACTGCCATTTCTTGTTCTGTGAGATGCTGCCTGAATCATCTGAATATATTTACTTTGATTCTATTTAAGTGTGATAGTTTGTTGCTTAATATTTTTGTTTAGACTAGATATCACTTGCAAAATATCTTTGGGTAGAAATGCGCCATTCTATCTTAAACTTTTCACTCCTATGACCTTGCCCCTTAATTTTGCTGGCTAAAGTTGTTGATATACATCTGAGTTTTCAGGTTCCTACAGTGCAAGGATCCTTAATCAAAGTACTTAGTTGGATGTCATAGAACAACTCCTTTTATTTCTACTGATTTTTGTTAATATTCTGTTGCAGATTTCCTTAGGGTAAGAACTGCGTAAACTTCACCATCCTAACATTTAGCTTAAATCTTTTGTTGATTCTCTTTACTAGGTCTTTGTTTTGGGGAATATCTATTTCTTGGAATTCAGTCACTAAAAATTTTCAGGAATCACATCCAGAATGCAACTCTAGAGTTCCTGCAATTTTGACAGCTTTGGAAAAGATGAAACTAACTTCAAAGGTATGCCACAAACACAGCACAATTATTTGTCAATGCTGATTCTTGTGTTTATTGTTTTCACCAGTGATGATAAAAGACAAACACATTGGGTATCTCTTTAGGGGTCATTTGGAATCAGAGATGAGAAAAATAAATTTGGGATAAAATGTGAGATAATTTTATAAAAATTACGCTAGGAAAAGGAAAAATGAAGTCTCCTAAAATCATGCTAATTAATTAACATAATCTGTTCCATGAAGTTAAAGCAAAGATGTTGCACATGCCCAACTTGCAAACCGAAGTATGAAAAGTCCTTTTGCTGAGGCCCTATGTAAGCACATACGCTATTTGTTTTCTGACACTACATGAAACAAACTCAAGGTGCGACTAGTAACTTTCTCTTTGACGAAGTGCCAATCAATTTCATTTTATTTTGTTCAGTCATGTTGAACATGATTCTGAGGCTCTGAGCTATACTGATTGCAACTTTATTGTGGAAGCTAGTAGAAGGCATTGACTCGCTCCATCTATCCATCTGTCTACAGGTTGAAGCTAGTAGGAAAGTACAATCCCGTGCCATGTATGTCCAACAATTCTCTCCAAAAGTTCCCAGTAAAGTGAGGGTCTCAGTCACTAATGATATGCCTCGCCAAGCCCCAATACTTCAACACATTCTTAAAGAATAGCTTGACAG